>NW_007579931.1:57239-69898 GCF_000690725.1 Stegastes partitus
ACCAACTGCGCCACCCTGCAGCCCCAACATCAACTAAATGTCACATTTTTTATTTATTTATTTTTTATTAAACCTTTATTTAACCAGGAGAAGACTCACTGAGATTAAAAATCTCTTTTTCAAGAGTGTCCTGGCCAAGACAGGCAGCAGCACAATTGACAGACAGACAAGGTCACGACAGCATCCACACAGACATCATTACTCATAATACATGGTGAAGATAAGAAATCAACATATCAGTAAAGATCAGAAACATAACAAGCAAAATAATCATCTGTTGAAACATCTACAGACTGATGTTTCTGCCTCCAAGTCATTTAGGAACACTTTAAAAGTATTTAAAGAAACCAGCTCTTGAAGTTTCAGGTCTTTTTGTAAAGTGTTCCAGGTAGAGGGAGTAGTGAATTTAAAAGCTTTCTTTCCCCGTTCAGTTCTGCATTTCATGCAGGTGTCTCTCCACCTTTTGCTATCTGTGTGCTACCATTTTGACAATCCCCTTCGCTACAGGAATCAACAACCATTGAGCAGCATCCTACATGCTGAAAACGGAGCTGAACCATGCAAAAAGACAGGCCTGCTTGTTTTTTTGGTAAATTCACCATTTTAACGACAGTCTTCGCTACTCAAAACAATTCCCCTGTCAGTGTTTGATAGGGACACCATTGCTGCATCCTGGGCTTAGTGCTGCACATTGTGATTGTTCCAAAGAAATACAAACATGCCAGAGCATTTTTTTCCCTCCTATAGCAGAATGGTAATAAGGTGCAGCCAGATCCTTCTTAAGTGCTGTCGAGATAGGTGTCTAACATCTAACATGGTTCTTATTTTAAATCAAACCACGACCTTTAGCAAAAGCCTAACCAAGTTGTTCATTTCCATAAACCTAACTGACTATCAGTGGGTCGACAAACTTATGGTTGTTCATGTTGGAGGACTTGTTTAATGTCATGTTCTTCTATACATGGATATGAAATAATATCTTTACATCTCTGTACATAGACATACGAGTAAACAAACAAATGAACTACATGAAAATGAGCAAAACAGTGCATATGCATTGCAGGACTCAAAAAGGGGTTTTCAGACTCATTTCAGCTTCATGTACCTATTGCCATATCAGGAATTGTACACTGTATTCTTTTCTTGTGCCCCACAGTTCAACTGCTGTTACTCACTACAAAACACAGTTCCACTGCTTCAATGTCACAGAATTGGACATTTTTGAGTGCTGAAGGACCACATTTATCCACTGAAAAAATGCACAGTTGCTCATGATTCTATTAACTTGCTTCAAGATCTGCTTTTCATAGTAAACGAGGAAAAAGTCATACATTCATTTACCTACTGTCCTCTCAAAGATTATTCAAATACAAGTGCACCAGTACAAACTTTTAGTATATTTCATGAAATTACGACGGAGCCTTTTGAATACAACTAAATTTGAAGTTGTCTGAAGAATGTGGTCTCCACGGGCAGAGCTTCATTAGTTGTCAATAACATGTTTAACACCACACCCACAGTAATGATGTGTTTATGTACCCGAATGTCTGCTGTGAACACAATGTTTCATTAGCACCTCAAAGAAAACACTGCACCAGCCAACTGTGCCATTTTAAGCTTTCAAAGGTCTGTACCTCTGTGGTTCCTGATGGAAATGTTGTTTTGTGCCTATTTTTCTCGAAACGTGTGCTGCTAACGGTGATATTATTCTGTGGGGGAGAGCGGGACGGAGAACGCTGGTGGTGCCAGCTGTGCATGTCGCGCTCACGATGAAAAATTATGGATCAAGGGGTCAGAAAACTAAATAACTGTTGGAATGTTGATTGATGTGCTTGGCCAATGGGCTGCCTCACAACTAACTGTTTGTATTGCCGGCTGTGCCTCCTGACAGGAAAACCATTTAATGTCAGTGGTTTGTCTGCCCAAGGCTTTATGGTCTGAAGAAAGGCAGGCAGGGCAACACGAAATAGTCTTCAGTAATGATCCGGCCAACATGCAGTGTTAGAGGGACTTGAAAAATATAACTAATTAGCAGTTGGAAACGTCGTTGCTTAAAAAATAATGATGCTGTTTACGGTTTCCTTTTGCCAAAGCCTCCGTAGCCGCTCGTTGCATCTTCTGTAAAGTTTTCTTGAACGGTGTTTAAGGTGTTTTCTGGCCATCAGCAGTCCAGCATGAACTGAAAGCATGGGACCCAAACCCATCCAGAACTGCAGCTTTGCTACCAAGCTTTGAGAAGCACATCTGAAGCTATTGCTTTTCATAATCTAATATTGACCGGCAGCAAAGCATTGGCTACACTCTATTCACTCAGCAGAGAATTTGAATCACTGACATTAAGGAGCAGCCTTAGTAATTACTGACATTCATACTGGAATCTTGCACTCTGCTTGTTAATAAAAAACATAATGAGAACATGGTTGGTGCTCTGTAAAATACAGGAAAGCTCAGTTCACTGCAATATAAGGCATGCACATAGATGAAATGTACTGAGAAGGCATTTACACTAAATTGAGAACGCAAAGACAACATTCAAACAACACAGCTAAATATTAAAATGACAGACTTAAGACAAAAATGAGTTTCAAAGCAGATTCTGTCAATGGACATTAAAAAGTGATGAAGTAAATGAAGTTCTCTATCTGTCAGGACTATGGGGAATAAAGTTAAGATTTAGTTTGTTTGAGTAAACATTTTGTGTACATGTATTGTTCAGTTTATTAGGAATATCCGTGCACCTGCTTATCCATGAAATTATCCAATCGACCAATCATTCAGCAGCGGTATAATGTGGCGATAAAGATCTGTAGCTTCAGTTAGAGTGTTTCTGCAACTGCTTATACTCTGGGATTTTCACAAATAATGAAATACAACAAGCATTCATTGAGCAGCAGGTGTTTGAAAAGAAATGCCTTGTGGATGAGAGGTCAGAGGACAATAGACAGACTGGCCTGAGCTGATAGAAAGGTTACGCTAACTCAGATAAGCACTCTTTGCAACCGTGCTGAGCTGAAAAGCAGGTAAGTCTCACAGCTTGTCTAACCTTAAGGTGGGTGGTCTACAGTCAGGATCCATTCCTGTCAGCAAGGAATGATGGCAAATCTCCATTTTTAGTGAGGCTGCAGATGTGAAGGAATGAATCCATGGAGCCAACCTATTGCCTGTCAACAACCCAGGCTTCTGCTGCTGTTGGTGGGATGATAGTGGTGGTGCTTCTCTGAGCATCTTAATACCAACATCATGCTTTAAATTCCATAGTCTGAGTATTGTTGCTTTATTGGTACAACCCTTCAAGGTCGCACTCTACCATCTTCTAATGGCTACTTACAGACTAGTTTCATGAACATGTTACTGACTTCTGTAAACTCAGCAGATCTGAATCCAGCAGAACGCATTTTGAATGTCGTAGAACTGAAGAGTGGCAGCACCAAAAATCTGAAGGAGCTCCATGGTGAATCAGGAGCAAAATATCAGAAGGAAGGTTTCCAACATTTCATCAAGAACTGAGGCATTTTGCAAGCAAATGGAGGTCTGATCCAGTGTTAGTGTGCTCTTCCTAATAAAGTGTTGGGTGAGTGTACCGTATATTTGAATAGTTAACAGGATGGGAAACAAAAAGTACGGAATGGGATTATAGCTTGAGGCTGTTATGAGAGCAACAAGGCCCTACCCAGTATTAATGTGGGGTGCCCAATTAAGCACTCGGGAGTGGATAATATTCCAGATACAGATATTTGCTATTAACCTCAGAGTGTTCTGTATTTGGTCGTGTTTTTCTCATTGCATGTGTTACCAGATTGGGGAATATGTTTACATAATTGGCTTGTGTTGCATCTAATTACCTGTGTTTTCTTGAACTGCAGCGTAGTAATGTGTTACACTGTTAACATATAAAACACTGTATGGCAAACCGCTGCAGTGTGATTTGAAAAGTGGATCAATATTTTCTATAATTTCCTTGTTTGTTGCTAATTGAATCAATATCTGTTGGTTTTATTGTGCTTTCAGAGATGGAAAACAAACATACAAGCAAGCTATATATGTATTGCTATGAGGTAAAGAGCCAACTTGGTAGATTTCCCCCTTTTTAGCTTTTCAACACTGAACCACAGTCAATTTAATTTGACCTTTTTTTTTTTTTTACCAAGAATTCTCAAAAACAAAACAAAAAAAATCATGTGAAGTGAAACCAGATTTCTACAAAGTCATGTCTTTTAAATATACATATGAAATGTAAAAAACTAAATAAATATTCATCCACTTCAAGCTAGCGTTTAGTAGATGCGTCTTGGACCACAATTACAACACTGAGGCGGTGTGAATAGGTCTCTATCAGCCTTGCACATCAGGACACAGCAATTTTACCCCATTCTACTTTGCAAAACTGGTCAAGCTCCGTAAGGTATCACAGGGATTGTGAGTGAACAGCCCTGTTTTTGAAGTCCAGGCTAAAATGGTCAATTGGATTGAGGTCTGAGCTTAGACTTGGCCACTCCAGAACATTCACCTTGTTGTCTTTAAACCATTTCTGTGTAGTTTTTTGCTTCAGGTTATTGCCTCAACTGGAAAGTAGAAACTCTGCCCTGCTGTCTTGCAGATGGCATCAGATTGTCTTTCAAGATTTCCCCATGCTTTGCTGCATTCATTTTACCCTCTATTCTTACAAGTCTTCCAGGGCCTGCAACCAAGAAGCCTCCCCACATCATGATGCTGCCACCGCCATGCTTCTATGTGGGGATGTTGTGGTGTTTGGTATCCACCAAATACAGCATCTAGCCTGATGGTAAAATACTGAATTTTGGTCTCATCACACCAAAGAACTTCTTTAAGTTGACTTCAATTGTCCCACGTTCCTTCTGGTAAACTCTGGTCTAGATTCTATGTAAGCTTTTTTCCAACAGTGGCTTTGTTTTTGCCATTTCCCATAAAGCTTTGACTGGTGATGAACAGTCAGCTGAAATGTGTAACTCCTTCAGAGGACTTCCAGGTGGCCTCCCTCAGTAGACTCTTTCTTGGATAGTCACTAAGTTTTTTGAGGGCGGCCTGTTCGCAGATTTATGTATGTGCCATATTCCTTCCGTTTCTTAATGAGTGATTAAACTTTACTCCGAGGCATATTCAATGACTTGGAAATTTTATTGCATCAATCCCTTGACTTATGCTTTTAAATTACCTTTTGCTTGGGGTGTTCTTTTGTCTTCACTGCGTAATTATATCCAGACTGACTCACCAGCGACTAAACCTTCCAGATACAGATGTCTTTATACTACAGCCACTTTAAGACACATTCACAGCACTCAGATGATCTTCATTTGTATGACTTGTAGCACCAGTTGGCTGCACCTGAGTTGAAATTGGCAAGTCACTTTAAAGAGGGTGAGTGCTTGTAATTACTTATTTCACATTCATTTTTTTTTTCCAGGTAATTCGCATTGCTTAAATCTGTTTTGGTGTTGAAATGAAAGAGTCAAAAAGCCAAATTAAATTGACCATGATTCAATGTTGAAAAGCAATAAAAAGAGGAAACTTCCAAGGGGGATGAATCCTTTTTTTTTTATAGGCAGGGTATGACTTAATCCCATAATGAAAAGTAGGTTATAATTGTTTTCAGAAACGTCAAAATGATTCATATAGCGTAGCAGACCGGTGGTGAGGCGAAACAGCTGAGGTGGACGAACCATTCTTTTCTAGCAACACACATACAAAAAGCACGGGGGGAAAAAAAAAAGCAGAACAGAAAGAAGAAAAGAAAAAAGACAGAGAGGGTGGACAAATAGGAAAACCAGCCTGAACCCAGTCTGACAGAATGAAAGTGTTAATATAAATGTTTGAAAGTGCATCATTGTTCCCACAAACTCTTTGTACCTCCATCTGAATTATACGTCCTCTGTGGAGAGCTGTTTCTCCCACACACACAAACACACACTCACTCACACACACACGCTTTAGTCTGTGGGCCAATCCATTTCAGTGGCACAAAATAAAAATTGTTCCCAGGGACGCAAAAAAAAAAAAGAAAAAAAAAATGGCTTGTTTAAGCAGAGGCTCATGAAAGGCTGCTGTATGTTTTGTTTTCCACCAGAGTGCTCTCAAACCAGAGGGCTCAGAGTGTGCTCGAGTGCTGGGACTCCGGCACAAAGGGAAGGAGAGACCGGATGAAAGAAGAGAGAAAGGCAGTAAGAAAAAAAAAAGAGAGGAGGGAAAGATTTGAGTGTGAGCAGCAGGTTGATAAAAGGTTTCCTCTGGACTTGGACTGGCAGCACTTGAATGCATACACACAGTGGTCTATTGCCTACATAGCCTTAAAGCACAGAATTGTGTTATTTATTTTGAAGCAGCTTTTGTTGTTGACTTGCAAGGGATGCGGTCTGCCTGCTATCTACCGAAAAGAAAGAGAAAAAAAAATGCTCGAGTGGGGCTTGTGCCACTGTTTCCACTTCCTTTTTGTGACTATCAGCAAATGACTAAGGTGGGAAAACACAATTTTGATCTTTCCACAATCCCACAACAATAACCACAAATACCTGACAAGCACTTGTTCAAGTTGGCGGTGAGTTGGAGGACACTTTCGCAGCAGCTTTTGCACTCTTTTACACCTTTTGTTCAGTTTAGGCTTTCTTTTTTTTTTTTTGTCTGTTCCTGCTGCTTTCTTTAAACTGGGCAACTTAGCACACTGGCAGCGCCGATTGAAATAGGGAGAAGTAGGAGTTTAAATATAGCGCTTTCCTCAGTGCCAAGAAATTATGCCAGATAAAGATGATACCCAAACGTAAAAGGCATCATTGAACATGAGTAGTGTTGTTGGCTCAGATTGATTATGAGGTTTTATTTTGGGATTATTGATGAAATACTTCAAGGAGATGACCCGCCCATATGCTCAAAGGGGCTGACCAAGTATTACGTCATCACAACTATGCAGATGACGCTCTACTCTACGTTTCATCATGAGCCGACTGCTGTAGGTCGTTTATTTTATGATGTTGTTAAAGAACATCAATTTTGGGATGTAGCAACACATTCTGCACTCAAACAGAGAAAAGGCAGAATTTTTTGTGTTGAATGTAGATACTCAGAGATATCTTATCTGGATTTCCAATTGTTCAGCTCCAATGACCAAAGCAAAAGTCGAAGAGTTATCATTGAATTTAAAGGAGTGTTTAAGTGTTGAGCTCCAAACACCCCAGATCCTGCATTTTCCATAATACAGACAGCGTTAACTCTTCCTTAAACACTAATGCTGTGTTCAATTGCACTTGAAATGAATCATGGAGCAGCTCTGACGGGTAAATTTCACACATGCCAGTTTCACACAGACTCTGTCATGTTACTCAATAATGCAGCATCCAAAAGAAAGAAATTTACTGAGACTACATGATACATGTACCATTAATGGTGCTTGGTAAGCTAATGTGTGTAATAAAAAAAAAAGAATGAATAAAAATGTATAGGCTGCATGTAATAATTTATTATATCGATTCTTTGCAACGTAGGGGAAAAAGTGCTTGTTATCCAACAGAATAGGCGTCATGAAACCAAGTGCACATAAAATTGGAAATGATAATGGGCAGATCGACAGTGGAGTTCCGACACCATTTGCATCACATGTTATTACACATCTGCGATGGATAGAGCTAATGAGAGTCTCGATGCTGGCCTGTGGACTGTTGCCCAGCTCTTCCTGAAGGGCTCGGCTATGTTGATGAACAGTACGGGAGACAGTGTCACGTTGTTGGACACGTCCATCCAGAGCATCCCACAGATGTTGGATAGGTGACATGTCTGGAGAGTCTGCAGGCCATGGTAGGAACTAGAACATTTTCAGCTGCGAACGAAGGTCAATGCATATTCTGTAGACATGAGGATGCACGTTGTCTTGTTGAAACATCAAGTGATGCCAGTGAATAAACAGGATAACCATGACTGTGAGATTGTCATTGATGAGATGCTGAGGTGGCATATCCTTGCCCAGACCATCACTCGTCTGCCTCCATTGGCTACAATGGTTATGTGGTGTTTAAATACGGGGTTCCTGACAGTCCTAGAAGGCATTCATAGAGTTGCATTTGGTTGTATACGACAAAGGTGGCACAAATAGTTGTGGAACTAATGAGGACTACTATCTCACAGCTGGCCAGTTATGGTATGTAGTAGATGTGAATGCTGGACTTCTAAAAAAGATAAAAGGTAGTAACATTAAGATTTGAGGATAGACGTTTATTCTTAACTTTTGACTACACTATAGTGTCAAAATAATCACTAGTAGTGCTATGGAATACAAATAAAGTGTGAATGTAAACAAAAACTTGATGTTTACAAGAAAACTCTGGAGGGTCTTCATTCCTTTTCAGAGCTTTTAAGTCCATTTCACAATCTTCATTCAGTAACTAGACTTGACTCAGGTGTTGTCACATGACCTACAGTAACCGTCAAGTGACAACAAGTAGTCCACAGGAATGTCATATACATCAATTGACACCTAGAGGAAGATCAAGGGGGTCTGTAGCTGGAAGCAAAACACTGATTACAATTTATTTCTCACGTATGACAAATTGCAGCCGATGTATTGAATTTTTTCATGTAATGACACCTGACCCAGCTTCATATGCTGACTAAAGGCAGTGAAATATGGTTTAAAGCTCCAAAAGGTACTGATTGTATGACAGGCCATTTTAGCATTTAATAGCCAGGTTGGAAATGTAATGCAGGTATCTGTCATTCAATTCTGCCTCATCCATCCATCCATTATCTATACACCGCTTAATCCTCATTAGGGTCATGGGGGGCTGGAGTCTATCCCAGCTGACTCAGGGTGAAGGCAGGTTCACCTGGACAGGTAACCAGTCTATCACAGGGCTACACTTAGAGACAGACAACCAAGCACACTCACATTCACACCTACAGACAATTTAGAATCACCAGTTAACCTCAACATGTTTTTGGACTGTGTGGGAGGAAGCTGGAGAACCCGGAGAGAACCCACGCTGCACGGGGAGAACATGCAAACTCCACGCAGAAAGATCCCAGGTGCCCCCACCAGGAAGCGAACCGGCGACCTTCTTGCTGCGAGGCAACAGTACTAACCAACTGCGTCCAATTCTGCCTCATCAAAAAGAGCATTTCAGATATCCACATCAATATTCTTCCCATGACAAAGGACATCACTTTTACCATTTATGTGCATGGAGTTTCCCATTACAGATATCTACGTTGATATTTTTTACTTATAGAGATCTGAAATGTTTGCTTCATTCATCTGGATTTACACTGCTGTTGGTGTGATTGTCTCCACTTGTGAGTGCTTGCAATGTTTTGGCTCATCTGCATATGCTGCAGGGAGAATACAATACTATTTGAATACAGCAGCACACTCAAGCTGTCTGACAGACCTTTGGAAAAAGAAATAGACCTGGATGATTGATTTGGATCCAACAACAAGTGGTTGACACTGGAAGAAATGTTGAAGTTAGACATCGTACATACAGCATGTAGTTATTATCTGTTGTGGAGCAGGGACACAGTGTATGACTCAGAAATGGAAATTGTACATTTTTTTAATTGAGATTAAGTGAGACAGATGGAAGTTGTTGGCCAGAATAGCTGGACACAGCAGGGAGCCCAGGGCGAGTTTTGTCACCATGGACTCCCACCATTCTAGAGACAGCATTTCATCTTTGGAGCCTTGTAGTTACATCAGGTCCCTTCAGGAAACTCTGCTGAAGTGGACATTGAGAGAGAAGATTGAGAAGAGACAGAAAAAGCCAAACAATAAAGGGGTATAAGAAGAAAAAGTTGGATAATGTGAGCCAGTGGCTTCCTATTGCACATTAAAAGTATTTGTTTTCTCTAAAAAACTCTTATTTTTCATGATTTATGTCGCTGCTATTTTTGTTTGTGCTCCAAAAAGTCAACCTCAGCAGCACCGGGCCTGTCTCCACACACAGTAATCATGCAGCCCTGTGGTGTGGGGTATCAGTATCGACTGAATGTATTGTCTCGGGTCAGGGAGACCAGCACGGAGTGTAACCAGAGGAGGGTGAAAAAAGAGAGCACATCAAACACCAGGGGAGAGACAGGAGATGCATGAACAAGTGTTTGTGGAGCTTGTACAGGACAGACCGGGACAGCGGTGTGGCTACAGACCGATGATGTCAGTGGGCAGCAACAGCATGTCCCTTTCCAATAGATGCTCATCATGGTAGGAAAATATTGTGCAGAAAAGGAAATAAGTCACTTGGCGAGGTTGCATTTCCAAATGGACAGTCGAAAAAAATAGGATCAGAAGACTCCTAACACAGCTCTGTGTTCTAGAAATCCTTTCCTGTACAAGTAAATTGTTTTGTGCCTTCTAATGCTTTTGTTTTTTATTTATGAAGTGCATGGAGATGACAGGAGGCATAAAAAGCAGTCACACAAGAGTCTAGGGTTCTCCTCCAGCGACCCTGTCTCCCAAAAAATGATATTCCTACACAACTAAGCTGCATCCTGAGTTTTGAAGGAATCTTCTCCCGGAAAGGTAACAGCATGACACAGGAGGAAATGATTCTACTTTTAAACAGCCACAAAGTCTGTTTTAGGAGGCTGGAGGGTTGCTGGTGGCACAAGTGTGTCACAGGACTTTCACCCAGGAGGTAACTTTTGTTTTCGCCTGCTGCTGGGTTAAGTTTAGGCACTGAAATTACCATGGCAACAAAAAGCTCTTTAAAAAAAAAAAAAAAAAGACAAACCCATTTAAGGCACTAACTATAGAATAATTGTCTTTAATCTGCTGTGTTTCTTTCAAGAAATCACTTCACATCTTCTATCAAATGTACCAGTGAACTGCTCAGAGTCTGTAGGGACTCAAAGCAGCTTCATTACAGCATCATTTTACCTGTGATTTCTTTAGTGGAGCTACATCAGTGTATTAATGACATCAGCGGCGCAAATATCCGCAAAATGTGTTGCAACGGCTAGCATAGCAAAAGTGAGGTAATGCCTCTTGAAAGTTATTGTTGCATTGCAGTCCTGCAAGATTTTGACATCAACTTTCTAATTGGGGCTTCTGCTTTGGGACCCCCGCACACCAGTGTCATTAAAGCCAGTATGGAGGCAGCCTTTATTAATGCAGTCGATCTTAACAGGGTAGATGGATAGAGCTGCGCAAACAGAGCTGGAGTTGGTTGATGTAAACCAGAAGCTGGTTAATGCACCAAAGTTTTTTACTAGAAATATAATCACAAAAACACAGAGCTGGGAAGCCTCACAAAGATGAATATTTGCTTTAAATGTTGTCATTGTGTCCTTGTATCCTGACCAAAAATGGACTTTGGGTGTAATTAAAAAGTAGGATCAAGAACATTAAGAGTTTAATAAACCAGCAAGAGGATCTCAAGCAGACAGCTAACCAGTGCAGAGACTTTAAAACTGGTGTCATGTGTGCTATGATTTTGGCTTTTCGTCTTCACATGTACAGCTGAGTTTTGAAGCAGTCGAGATGTATTCTTCTTGAGGAAACCAGATATCTGAACGTTACAACTCTTATAAAAGCGTGTGGTTGTGTCTTTGTGTTGGGTTGACAGCAAAACATCACACTCAGGCAATGTTCTCCAAGTGACAAAGCTCATTCTTTCTTCTGTTCCCAATGTTACGCTCAAAACATTGACGTGAGCCAGTCACAACTCAGGTTTTGTACTTGTTGGCGAGCCAGTGTTTGCAGCTTCAGTCCTGCTGATCTGTCATCAATAACTTTGTGTCTGAAATGCAGTTAAACGTAGCATTGATCGGCCCTTTTAACTGGAGATAAAATCCAGGAGAAACGGTGATGTATAGCTGTGTGTTGTCAGCATAGCTATGGGAAGTGATGCCATGCCCTTGATTCTAATTCATTTTGTAGCTTTTTTACAAGAGCATCCATCCAAGATTTCAACCAATTAAAAGCAGGACTAGAGAGGCCGGTTGCACTGAAAAATGAAATCGAGAGGTTTTACAGTATCAGAGGCATTCTTAATTTAAGTACGGAGGGTTTTTTGGGTCCATATCCATCCAGGTTGTGGGGAGTTGTGTTTGCATCCACTGCTTCCATTAACAGCAGCTTCCAGGTTGGAGACAAACAGCACATTTGGAGCAGAAACTGGTTTACTGTGTCACAGAAACCTACATTTATAAATAAATGTACCCTCTCACTCTGTTTTACATATAATGTTCTTACCCACAGTGGCGTCGCAGCGTTCTGCTTTAAACGCCTCGTATTGTAGCCGGGCTTTTATATAGGTTCTACTAATGCATAGCAATGACTTCCCCGGAACTTAATGACTGCAGCTGCAGTGCAATTCTCACAGCAGCAGTAAAGCCTCTCTCGTCTGTCAGCTGTTGTTTTTTTATCTTGTCTTATCAGCATCCTATGTGAAAGTGGTGCCCACAGCAGGCCACAAATTACCTCGATAACGCCTCCATGATTTGCATTTATATTTAAATACACATTTACGCTTCCGTGTTCTAAAGGTGATGAAAAGCTGGTTTGTAAATAATCAAACTGGAGCAATCAGGATGCACGAGGAGCAGGATGGTTTTTTTTTTTGGTAATCAGGAGTGAATTCAGAGATACATTATGTGATTTAATCCATTGTAATATAATAGATGCTTTTTTTAAAAAAGCGCCCTGTTTTGGGTGAGCATGTCGC
>NW_007579931.1:71817-79053 GCF_000690725.1 Stegastes partitus
TTTGCTGCTATTTTACAGATTAAAGTATTAATTTACATGTTAACCCTAAGAAAAAAAAAAAGACTGAAACTTTAAATATTGTTCACATTAAATCTGTATTTTAATGTTTTTGTTTGTTTGTTTGTTAGTTTGTTTGGGAAGAAAATCACTTTAGATAATTTTTTTTTTTAAAAAGCAATATAATATTTTTCATAGATATTTGCAATTATTTGAAAGAAAAAAAATGTGTCTATTAAGACTGAAATTTATTTATTAAATTTTTTTTTACTGTCATTTGACCAATTCTTCCCTGTTTGGTTTTACTAGATATCATCTGTAATCGAACATCAGAAAATATTTTTTTTTAAAAACATGTTGACTATAAAACAAGACCAATCCACTTTAAGGCCTCTAAAATGTTATTTTACTGATATTTTTCACATTTTGTTGTCATTGTTGTTTTTGTTTTTTACAGTGTTTGAACAGCACAGTACAGCATCACTTTTCAGTATTTGTCTGGCATTCCATCCCCCTTCTTCTTCTTCTTCTTCTTTTTTTTAATGTGATTTTTAATTTTTAATTTATTCTTTTTTTTTTTTAACAGGGCGGCATACTGTTGGTCAAACAACTCTGTGGTTGTGTTTGACATGAATATCACAGAGTGATGCATTAAATCAGTGATACTTTCAGGTAAATGCTGTGTCTTTGACTGAAGCTGTGGTTATCTGACCTAATCTGAACTGTGACCCCCCATAATGAAGCTCTCCCTACTTTTACAGCATCATTGTACATGTGCTGCACTGTTCACAACTCCTGAGACTCAGAGAAAACACACCCATGATGTCCACATTTAGAGTTTTCATTTAATAGGGATTTCAACTTGTAATGTAACCAAGTCCAGTCGTGGTGATAAGAAGCACAAGTAGGCAGAATAATGACACACATCTTACTTTTGTCCTTTTCTTTTTTAATGAAGAAGATAAAATTATAAAAATTTCCCCACAAAAGTTGCAATAAAAAATATATAGCTGTGTAATTTACAAACTCAAAACAGTGGATTTACACTTTAATAGTCTTTAGAAAGAGTTAAACTANAAAAAACACGAGGCTCAAGTTGTACACGGCAGCATAACTCACTGAATCTATGGCAACACCTGTGGACCCACAGAGTTAAAAAAAAAAAACTCAGTGAGCAGTGAATACAGTTTGCAGACACGACACCACGGTTTGGTTTTATTAGGCCCAGAGTCACAGATGTCAGATTGCATTGCATTGTGGGATTGTGAGAAAAGCACTGGACAATACAGTGTGGAACATGTTTAAAAAATAATAATAATAATCTGTCCTCAGATTCTGATGAACAAATCAAGCACACTTCAGCGATCTTTAATGACCAAGAACTTTTTTAACAAGTAGCATAGAATAGAATAGAATAGAATAGAATAGAATAGAATAGAACTTTGTTGATCCCTTTGGTGAAAACCTCAAGGAAATTGCTGAGTAAGTAAGTAGAAGTAATAAAAAGTGCAGGATCCTGAGGCGTTCCCAGGCCAGATGGGATATACGAGGTGTGTCAGAAAAGTTCCAGGACTGGTGTCACAAAAGATATATTTCAAATCCAACTACAAATTTTCCCCTTCCAAGTAATCCTCCTGGAGTCTAACACACTTTCCCTTGGAAGGATTCTTCCAGGATCCTCCACAGCTCCATCATCACAGCCATCTTGATGTTGTCCACGTCTTCAAAACGGGTCCCCTTGATGACCCCCTTGAGCTTGGGGAAGAGGAAACAATCCCACAGAGCCAGGTGGGATGAGTAGGGAGGTTACTACAGCACGGAGATGTTCTTCTCAGCCAGGAACTGTGGGATGCTCAGGACATTGTGAGCAGGCGTGTTGTCATGGTGAAGCAGCCACGACTTGTCCTGCCACAACTCTGGCCTCTTGAAGTAAACGCCGCAGGATCTCTTTGTAGACGTGCTGGTTGATCGTCTAAAGAGGAAAACTCGTCGTTTGTAGTTTGGGTTTGAAATATATCTTTTGTGACACCAGTTCTGGAACTTTTCTGACACACCTGGGAGTTCTGGGTCGACCCCGTGGGTCTCCTGGCAGGCAAACATGCTCGAAAANATTTAGCGTTAAGTGGTATTACACACAGGTGTCCTCGCTCCTGTTGCGTACCGCAGGTGAAAAAAAACACGAGGCTCAAGTTGTACACGGCAGCACTGAATCTATGGCAACACCTGTGGACCCACAGAGTTAAAAAAAATAATAAATCAGTGAGCAGTGAATACAGTTTGCAGACACGACACCACGGTTTGGTTTTATTAGGCCCAGAGTCACAGATGTCAGATTGCATTGCATTGTGGGACTGTGAGAAAAGCAGTGGACAATACAGTGTGGAACATGTAAAAAAAACAAAAAAACAAACTAGGACTCGTTTTATAAACTTTTTCTGTCCTCAGATTATGATAAACAAATCAAGCACACTTCACCGATCTTTAATGACCAAGAACTTTTTTACCAAGTAAGTAGAAGTAATCAAAAGTGCAGGATCTCGAGGTGTTCCCAGGCCAGATAAGATATGCGAGGTGTGTCAGAAAAGTTCCAGGACTGGTGTCACAAAAGATATGTGTCAAATCCAACTACAAATCTCCCCCTTCGAAGTAATCCCCCTGTAGTCTAACGCAGCGGTCCCCAACCACCGGGCCGCGGGCTGGTGCCGGGCCGTGGGTCATTTGGTACCGGGCCGCACAGACAGAATAAAAACGTTTTATTGGTTTATTTTTATTTCCAGCAGAGTCTGCAGGGTGTTTTATTTTGAAACATGACTAGCTCGTCTTCCCGTCACTTCCGTTTGTGCTCGTTTCCGCACTTGACTGTCAGTTTTTATGCCCGGCTGCTAAACGAAGCCATCAGTCAAAAACAAACGTCTCAGGAGAGCTGCTTTGGAAAGTGGAAGAGACTTGATACTGAGACAGAGAAAAAGTAAACATGTTAAGCAATAAAAACTAATTTTATTTATTTATGAAACTTTTCAGTAGAAAAAAAAACAATTATTATTTTTTATGTGCGTAATGACCGGTCCGTAGAAAAAAGGTTGAAGACCGCTGGTCTAACACACTTTCCCACCTTCTCTGCCACACTGCCATGCACTCCTGGAAGGATTCTTCTGGGATCCTCTGCAGCTCCGTTGTCACAGCCATCTTGATGTCGTCCACGTCTTCAAAACAGGTCTCCTTGATGACCCCCTTGAGCTTGGGGAAGAGGAAAAAATCCCACAGAGCCAGGTGGGGTGAGTAGGGAGGTTGCTCCAGCACGGAGATGTTCTTCTCAGCCAGGAACTGTGGGATGCTCAGGGCGTTGTGAGCAGGCGCGTTGTCATGGTGAAGCAGCCACGACTTGTCCTGCCACAACTCTGGCCTCTTGAAGTAAACGCCACAGGATCTCTTTGTAGACCTGCTGGTTGATCGTCTAAAGAGGAAAACTCGTCGTTTGCAGTTTGGGTTTGAAATCTATCTTTTGTGACACCAGTTCTGGAACTTTTCTGACACACCTGGGANAGTCTTTAGAAAGAGTTAAACTAATGTTCAGTTTATTAGACGCTGTGTTCAGATTTAAACACGAGCGACTTATTTACATAAAAATAAATAAAACGTCTCTCTACGCTTCATGAACAGATATTTTTATTGACATGTAGGTGTGGAACATGCAGAGGGAGATGATAGTAAAGGCTGGCAGATGTTAAAACGTCTAGGCCATGAAAGATGTGTGTGTGTTTTCACTTTAACACGGGCCAGCTCATAACTCGCCTGATTCAGAGTCAAGGATTATATTTAATTTTGGAGTCCGTCCAGCTGCTTCGGCAGGCCAGGGGTTGACCTACATCCTATGTGCTGTTTGATATCAGATCTTTAATCCAGAATAAAAATTCTCCAGCGCACCCAGGAGGTCGGAAGCAATCAAAAGAATGATATATCACTCACCTGGCTTCCTGCCTCGCGTACCCAGCCTGTGACATAAAACTACGTCTAATTAAAATTTTGCTTAATGTTGTTGTTGGATGCTGCTGCACGCAGAGCTGCGCCCTGATTTAGACTTCATATTACACTAATTCCTTTTAAGGATGGTAGGAAACAGTAATTACGACTAAGCTACTTTATCCACACAAATTAAGCCCCAACATCTGTGCCTACACCCAAGACTCTCCGTCAATAATAATGCGTTTTTGTCATATCCACACGCCGTAGTGACGCGTGATGTACCGGCAAGTTTGCGTTTATGCATATTTTGTGGTTTAAATACTTTTCTTGATCCCCAGGTCATAAAACACATTGTGCATGTCGGAGAAAACAATTAAAAAGGAAAGCTAAAGACTAAATTGAGTTGAGATGGCAGCTGTGCAGACTGAAGGCAGGAGCAAAAAAAAACAATTCAGAGGAACAACACGGCGCAGCAGCAGCAGCGTGTCTGGAGGAAGATGAGCGAAGCATGAGGGAGGACATAAAAATGAAGGTCAGACAAAATCAATCATAATTCTGGGTTATAACTTGAGGTCTGATGTTGCAGGTTTGGCTCTCGGAGTAAAGTGCGCCGCGGTGGGACGCAGACGGTGCCAAAAGCGCAGGCCTCGTTTCAGAAGAACAAACAATTCTTTTAAAAGCTTTTGTTTGGATTGCAGGCAAGGAACAAAGGGATAGAAAAGCAGTCAGAAAATCAGAATGAATTAAGGAGTGTAGCTTCAGCAGCGGGTGTTGTCCTTCTCCAGATTCAGCCTGTTGGACCAGGAGGAGGAAAAACAAGAGCATCTACATGGCATCATTATCAAAGAACAGTTTCATGCATCAGTTATTTAAAACAAGGGAATTACCCTTTTAAAAGTTTTTCCCAAAGGAGACTTAAAACATGCCCGATAGATTTTCTTCAGACTATCTGTTAACTTGAGCGAGAGGCACAGCTGCCCACTGCAGTAAACACATCGACAGCTTAAAATGGACTTTTAAATATTACAGGTGAATCGAGTAGAAAGTTTTACGAATAGATGTGTTAAATGTGTTCTAAAGGTTTTCAGAAATGTAATGCTTGGATATGCAAATTGGGTATTATTTCATTGAAAACATTTGCAAAACAGAAATCTGAAAATTGGATGAAGCCACGTCCAAAACTCATTTTGTTTTCATTTTAGAGGCAAAGATTTTTTTTACAGAGGGGAATGTGGGCATCTTTTTTTATGACTTCATAAATCAGAAATGACTGTCAACAGGCAGGAAAAAAAAATCAATTTTCACCATGTTTTAAGATATAAAATGTTGTATGGATCAGGCTATGAATCATATATAAGCCCCCAGTGTGAAAACCTCCACAATAAAAATGGAAAGTTTGGTGTATCTAGGTGGTGCTGAGCAGGAGAGAAAAAACAAATCCATACATTTTTATTGGAAACCATGTAGAAATTTTAGCTAATCNTACAAATGCATCTAAGTCCACAGTGCAGCCTCCACTCCCAGCTCTCCAGAGGGTACCGCATGGTGCCCCATCTCAGATTTAATCAATACAGCTGTCTATATTGACGCCATGATGTCTTGTGTTTCCCTAAAGCATAACTGTAACCAAACTACTCTGGTCATTCTCTCTGAATCTCAAATAACAAAACCCTTTTCAATACTTTTGATGACATAGTCCACCCTCCTCAGCATGGAGGATACATGGAGGGTTTTGGAAAGATGTTGTGCTTCTCAGGTAAAAAACAGTTTTAAAAATAGTTAAAGGATGGAAGTCAAGGACAAAATATATGGTGATGCTTTTTCAGACAACAAAACCAATCAATACATAATCCAGTATCATCATCGTGCTGTTCCAGGTGATAACCACACCGAGCCTTTCAGTCCAATAAAGTCCCTTTCTGCAGACAGCCACTTTTCAGCCTCTGCATACAGCGGCTTAGCAGTAAATGTACAACTACACTTCTTCAGCCGCACTACAATTTACCATAAAAGAGAACAAAACCACCGTGATGGGCGGCAGCTACATAAATCACACGTCTCTTATGGAATCAATAGAAGTATACAACATCCCTACAGAAGACAATGCAGAGAGGCAGAAGCGTAAACTCCACTGCAACACAGATAAAGCAAAAGGAGAGTCTGCACACTCTCGCACACAGTGTGGCGGACACACATAAAACACTACATCGCTCAGGTTTGTTGACGTCAAACAACAAGTCAGTGCGTGTCGGTGTATTCACACGTCTGAGATAAATACTGAGTCTTGTACTCAGTGGAGTCGTCCACAATCTGCTCTGTGTCCAGTGCAAAATACCAGCAGACCAGTCAGCCTCTCTGTCCCACAGAGCCCCACAAAGCTCCCAGGCGCTGAACTGAATGAGGCTCAGCAGTGGCAACAGGAGGCGTCAGGAACGGTGGAGAGGCGGAGCAAACCCACTGAAGGTAGGAGTTCCTCAGGGAGGTCACAGCTGGAGGATCCACTGTTGGCATTTAGGCAATTAGCAAAACACACATTGTAAAAAATTATGTTTTTTAAACAGTTTATAGCNTGTGGCAGGAGCAGGAACGTTTCCACCAACATCTGCCATTTTTGATTCATAACATTTCAGGGTAATAAATATGAATAAATACAACAATCATATTGAAATGCAGACAAGGCTCAGGAGATCATCCACAGCTGGTTGGAGGCGTTATAGTGAAAGACGCTTTTTTTAATAATATGGGCGCCATGCATGAAAGCTTTAATTCATTTAAATATGTTAGAGGTGACAGAAGAATCAGTTAGATGTGATTATGGGTGAATTTCTTCAGAACATCAACCTTTAACATAAAAGTCAGAGTGATGAAGGGCAACATTTTTACAGGTAAGGTTTTAAATGAACAAAACGTATGCCATGTGGTGGCCCTGTGAGCATAGGAGCTTTAGAAAATGCAAAATAGACAAAACATGTTCCTCAACTTCACCACACAGGACAAAGTGCTGAAAATAAAACCAGAAATGCTGCAAATAGATAGAAATTCAACACAAATGTATCTGCAGGGTACTAAAAAGTAATGAAGCCAGCTGAGACACGCTTGTTGTTCCAACAGTTTGTGACTCATGAAGTAAGTTCAAACGTTTTCTGTATGAGTATTTGCTTGTGTTTTCTGTATTGGCAGCGGCTATTTTCCTAAATGTTGCGCCTGTGTTGTACAATTTGGAATCATTTAGCGTTAAGTGGTATTACACACAGGTGTCCTCGCTCCTGTTGCGTA
>NW_007579931.1:80088-82318 GCF_000690725.1 Stegastes partitus
TATCTTTTGTGACACCAGTTCTGGAACTTTTCTGACACACCTGGGACTTCTGGGTCGACCCCGTGGTCTCCTGCCAGGCAAACATGCTCGAAAAACCTCCAAAGGAAGTCTTACAGAAGACATTCGAACCAGATGTCCGAACAACTTTGGCTATTTCCAATGCAAAGGAGCAGCGACTCTCCTCCAGATGTCCGAGCTCCTCACCGTATCCAGACGGAGGAAACTCGTTTCGGCCGCTTGTACCCGCAATGAGTGAGAGAAAACCTGGAGAAAGTAAAGTCTTATGTCTTTGTAAAGTAGCATAACCTAATATATCTGTCCTAACAACTGTAACACAGGTGAGTGACCACAAACTGTTCACATCTTCACAACATAACGCTGACACATAAACATCCAGTTTGAGCTGCATATACTGGTGCTGGTCACATTAGACTTAACCACAATAACCAGATGAAACCAACCCGTAAATAAACCAACAAACCGCTGGGTGTAGAAACCTTTATGTGTTCAGGTTGATGCGGATCACAAGTCAGACTCATCACCATTCTGCAGAACACCTGACTGGCGTTCCCTTTGGTCCGTTTACACGTGTCTGTTTGTTAAACGCCGTTTGCGTGCGTGTACACACGACACAGTTGAGCGCGTTTGCTGTTTGGTTACGACGCTCGCCTCACACATTTCTAAACACTTATCAGTGTTTTCAAAAGTACAGAAAAGTGCGAGTGGTGGGAGTAAAGTCTCACGGCTGCGGCGTTCTGCATCTTCTATCAGCTGCTCAAGCTCCTCGACTAACAGCCTTCAGATTCTCGTGTTCGCTTCCTCCCCTCCTCCCCGTCTTTCTCTCTGAAGTCTGACGGATTTTGTGGGTTTCACCGGCACCTTTGTTCTGCGGCGGGTTTTGAAGTTTCCTTATGGAAATGTTGTCGTTTGCAAAGTTTCAAATCTGACGCTGCCTTGTTACTCTGTTAAATAAAGCAGATAAAGGGCTCCTTTTAAATCTCTGAATCACTTCACACATGAGAGCAAAAAAAAAAAAAAAGTCAAAAGGTGAAGAAAGGGGAAGCAGCTAAGAGAATTAAAGAGTTCTATTTCCCCCCAGGAGGATTTGTGTGAAATAGGAAAAAATTGGATATTAGAGAAAACATGAAAAACAAAAGGCCAAATGGAAGCTGCTGCTCGAAATATCAATTTGTTCCATTACTGTTAAACTGTAAATCCTCGTTCTGAGTGTCTGACTTTTGTTTCATCCAATAAAAGATGTATGAGTCTCCGCAAAACAATCACATTTAGAAGCTTTCGATGTATTTTCTGAACCGTTTGGATCGCAGGGGGAGGGACGGATACCGGCGCAGCCGTCTCATCAGTCTAAATTACCAAGTGTTGCTTTGACAGATCGGTGGGCTCAGTTTCTAAAGCAGAGGCAACCCTTTTGACCAGATTAAAGGTAAATGGGTCGACGAGAGCTTCTACACGGCAGACTTTCATGCTCTGATTGGATAAAATTGTGTTGACCTTCTAAAACAGATTTCGTTCAGAATGACAGTATTTACTCCTGTTTTGATTGAGGTATTTAAACTGGAAGCATTTTACCAGTGATTATTAGTGTAAACAGAGACTTTAATAAAAAAATAAAATCCTCTCTGCACAGGAAATAATCCAGGTAGCACAACAGGGTAGGCTTGGGATTTCACAAGTCTTAAAACAGCAGCGTGTGTTTATATGTATGTGAAAATAGGTTGTGTTTACTGGAACGGTTTCTTCTTTCTTGGCCCTTGACCTCGAGATGTAACTGTGCTATAAGAAAACGGGGACAAATTACACATGCACAAGCTTTGTTGCTGCAAAAATAAACTCCCAAGTTCAGTCAGGGCTCATGTCACTGTCTCTTTCAAAGAAGTCTTTTGCCAACAAGCAGCTTTTGCAGCAGTCAGATACATGTAGGTTCTCTTATCAGGACCGGCTCACTACTCACCTGATGCAGCTGAGTGGATCAGAAACACACCAACTGTTCCCACAAAGTTCAACGAAATATCTTTGTTTAATGTCTTTTATTTGCAATTTGAAGTATTGCATTAGAAAGGGTTGATGAAAATGACTAAATGTCTGAAGATTCTCATTCATGTAGATCATGGTATTCTCAGGAGCTTCAGGTAAAAGAAATGGGACTTCTATCTAAGGTTCTTGAAGATACTTCATTTTTACCGAAGATCCTGGAAAACAGCAAGATCCC
>NW_007579932.1:0-5672 GCF_000690725.1 Stegastes partitus
CTGCCTGGATATAATTCTTGTATTTTCTATTAATGAATACGGAGCTTATAGCAGCTGGAGCACACAGTAGCTGTTCAGTGCCGATGTTCATCTTTATAGTGATCTCTGTAGTTATTAGTGTGGACGGGCCACAACAGTAAAATTGGTCAATGCCTGACTGTCGGAAAAAAAGAACAAAAAAAACATCACAGTCTATGCGTTGTCTGATAGGGAAAAAACGTGTCCCAGACACGAAAGATAATTCCAATTGGAATGTATCGGTTTAAAATTCGTTCTGGGGAACACGAAAAAGTTGGCCAAATCATGTCCCAGAACACAAAACAATAGATTACATTTGGTGACTATACACAACACAGAAACAGCAGACATGAGTCTTGGAAACAGTTGTCCTTAAAAGGTAGAAATTTTGTGTTTATAGAGCAATAGACAAGGTGCTGCCTTTAAACATTTGAAAAAAAAATATTCTTGAATCACAAGTAATTTATTTCATGATGGCAAAATTCCATGAATGTATTCAGGGTGCTGACTCACACTGACTCGATGTTACACTGTCATGGCTCACTGGGGCACATGAATATAAAAGCGCTTCTGTTGATGGTAGTCGTAAAACCTGTGCTTTTACTACTTTGACAAGCCAAACATCTGCTGTGAAAAGATCACAAATGTAGACATGAAGCTTGAGGAGTAAATTACTCACCGTCTGTTGATAAATAATGAGAACTTACTTGTTTTGCATTATGTATTTGTTTTAGTAGGTTGGCACTGATGTAGGGCCAAAAAACTAATGACTCGTATTTAGTGCTCGAGTTGAGGGGGGGTGGCATCCCCCCTGAAATAAAAATGGTAAAAATCATCCCCCCTCTCAAACAGTCATCCCCCCTTTCCATCCCCAGCCATTTTTACCAATGAATGTGGAAATTTTACTGCTATTCTGAATTTCTAACAATGAAAATATAACCACTTTTCCAATATTTAGGGGGATTTGCGTTTAAAGGAACCGGTCTTTCGGCCGTCAAGTTGTGCACGCATCTGCTCTGTTGATAATCCCTTTTGCGTAAAACACTGTGGGAGAGCAGGCACGTGCCAATGTGACACAAAAGTTTCTTTTTATCTTTTTCATCAACATCAGTGAGCAGTATAGTCGCGCAAGTAGCTGTGTTACGGTTTTACCACCATGACCAAGTGACAAGGACAGCTCGATCTGAGGGACTTTGGATTTAAGAAAAAAAAAAAGTGACATTTTAGGTAAGTCAAAGGTCATGAAAATCAGTCATTACTTTCCATAAACCAAACATTCTGTCACCAAATGTGTAATCTCTGGATGTAGTGATAACAACACAGCTAATGATGCTAGGTTGCTAACGACGCTAATGGTTACTGACTGACTCGGGTTTAGTTTTGCTTTTATCAGTCTGGGCTGAGCAAGATAACGTTTGTCTCAGGCTATCTAAACAAGCGAAGAATTCAACATTAACGTCATTTATCATAGTGAAAGGAGAAGTTAGATACTGTAGTCACAAGAGTCACATCAGAACGTAAAGGCATTAATGAACATTATTAGTATGTGCTTAAATTTAAACAGTCTCTCAAAATCTTGTTCCTGCTTTGGGAGCAAATCTAAATGTATAATAATCTTTATTTGGCCAATGCTGTTTTCTTACAGATGTTGATGAAACAGAACCAGCAGTGCCACAAGAGCTAAAACCTCCTTCAAGCTGTGAACACACTGGTCATCTCCACAGCTGAGTGTGAGCGTGGCTTCAGTCACATGAACATTTTAACCACAAATAGAAGCTCCCTAGAAGTAAAAAGCATGTCAGCCTTGCTTTTCATCAAGTGTGTTGGCTCTCCATTCAGAGTGTTCAAACCAGATGTGTATGTCAAGTCTTGGCTTCAAAGCCATTGTCTAGCTAATGATCCAAAAGCAAGAGCCCGAAGAATTTACTACGAAAACATGATTATGAAAATCTTTGGAAACTTCTGTGAATTAGGGGAGAATTGGGTGGGCAGCTATTGAAAAAACTGATTAGTTATTCATTTTACTTTTCCTATTTTCTCTTTTGAGGCTAGCCACCTCAAGTTTAAAAAACCTCAGGTGTTGGTGTGTATTTGTATTTGTGTAAATTTTTGATATTCATTTTCAAATTTTGTAAATTGTTTCAACTAGTTCATTGATTTTTTTTGCATTTGAATTAAAATGAACTTGACCTGACTTGAGAGGATTCAGAGTTTCATTTGCAGTTTTTGTGAGGTTTTGTTTCACACCTCAGTAGATGAATTACCAAATGATCTCAAAGTACCATGAGCTGAAACTGCACTTGAACCCAGTAAGAAAAGTGGTCCTCTGCATTTACCTCTTACTGTATAGGAGCAGTGATAGCCATGCCAGCCTGGGGACTGACTCCAATTCTGAGGTATCTTGGTCAAGGTCAATTACAAGAGAACCTGGTATATAACATCCATGCCATATATGTTGTTTTAGGATAGTAAAATAATTTTCTTTAAGCTTTAACAAAAAATAAAAAGGGTACATAGTTTGTTTCACATCATATGCACTGTCATCATATCCATCCCAAAAAATAAAATCCACCATCCCCGCTGAATTTTTTTTACAACTCAACTACTGCTCGTATTGCTTGATAAGTTGTTACCTTCCTCTCAGAAAGTTAATTGCCAGTTCATCTTTTTGTGTCATACTGAAATGCAGACTTTCCTTGGCTTTGCTGTTATATTTTTCAAAACCTATGCAGATGACCCTGCTGCAGCCTTAGGCTGTACTTCTGCCTCTTGTTGCACACTCACAGCACCATCAACCACATTCGACAGTTTAGAAATTGTGTACTTCTGTGTATTTATTTCGTATGTGTCAATAAAAAAAAAAAAAAAAAACCTGTGTCAGGTTTTGTTCCAAATCAGATTACAGACTGCAAAGTGAGTTTCGAGCTGCCAGAAATCTCTGGAGGATGAGAATCATTTGGCCATCAACCCTGTTTGATGTAATGTGGTCATTTTAGGCTCCGAGGTAGAGAAGACAAGAATAATCAAAGCTGAGGTAACACTGGAGCAATTACTTTGTTATCCAAGGCTTCAGAAAGGATAATAATGGAAAATCATGCTATGCCACTGTCTGTCTGCCTGTCAGCCCCATAGAATACCTCCATCTTTCCAACAAGCATGATGGGAGGTTATGATGCTAGAAAGACTTGGTTCAGCAGTTTTTCATTCCCTTGAAACAGCTACTTGTATTCCTGAGGGAACTTTGATAATTCCTGCTGGACTTCCAGTCACTCAGTGACCTTGGACTTTGCTAATAATAACATATACAGTATACACTCAACTGCTCAGCATTAGTGAGCAGGGAAGTCAGGCCTGTGTTCTCCTGTCCAGTTTCAAATCTCACTGTGCTCTGCGGCCGTGTGGCATCTCCTCATGAATAAATTGTGACTTCGCATCCTGGGCACAGAGTGACTTTTCTTGTTACCACTGAGGAGGAGGAGGCTAAAAATTTCATGACTGCTAAATTATTCACGCTACTGTTAGATAACAAAAAAACAGCAACATCCTGAAAAATAGAATCTATTAGAAGAAAAGGATAAGTGGATTATTGGTGGGAGACAAAGTAATATGAAAATGTCAGAATTATCATAATTTTCTCCGTGGGCCTGGTGCCGGAGGATGGTTTGGTAATTGGCTTTCATACTAAAACACAGAGAACAGATGGTTAAAATACAGTGAATGCATCCTCTGTGGTCACAGTGGGTCTGTATTCTACCTCTCTTGGGAAAATGGAATAGCATAGACTGAAAGGAAAGATTACCACACATAAAACACTTGAATGAATGACTGAATTAATGAATAGATAAATCCCCCATCAAGTCCTTTAAACTGAATGACAAAATACTTGGTTCTGGTCTAATGCTTGCTGACAAAAAAATGTTTTTCAGTGTGCCCACTGTACCAACTGTACCTTTTTCAGCTAATTGAATAATTAGTCAGCCAATCAGAGAGCAGGTTAAATGAGGGGCCATCATCTTCCTACATAGATAGCTAACCATGAAAAAAGCAATGAAATGAAACTGTTTCATGTTGACTTACAAACTTTAAAACAAAAAAGTGGATAAACAGAAAAAACTTGTCTGAAACCACTGTATATGACATCTCTAAGATTATAATTAAACTGACAATTTCTAACTAATTTTTATGAAATGCCAAAGTGCCCATTGTTAAACAAAACTAATTAAAGAAGTAAAGAAATAAATACATATGGTAAAGAATAATGATATGAGTAAACTGTAAAATGTTTGAATCAACCAACACTTCAGGAAATATATGAAGAGACTGTTTATATTAGAGTACATTTTATTTTAATTTGAAATTATTTTTTCTCAAACAGCTGTTTACTGAATTTAGTTGTTTGTTTTTTTTATGCCACATTTACTTCATAATGATCCCACTTTTATGAAAAAATTACATTCTAAAGTAAAAATGCCATTGTAAAATTGAAAACAAGTGTTTGGAAAGGGAATTTTAATTCTCAAGAACATTCAGAAAATTGTAGTAATCCAAGAAAACAGGACTGAACATAAGTGTATAAGGTCAGACGACAGGTGACGTATCCACGTATCACAGCTACAGTCGGCTGAAGCACATCTGCTTAACTCAATTCAGTATTATTACGTACTAGTGACCAATTACATACTATTCTGAGATGTATGACAGCCTATTATCAACAACATGAGTTTTGTAAAGATTAACCTTAATTTTAAATTTATTTCAGTGGCTGCACTAACCTGTCCTGCAGCGCTGATCAACTAACATGCTGCTGAGTGGAGTGAGGGTTCATCACGACAATATTATTAGGGTTGCAAATTCATTACTACATGAAAGTTAGAGAGCATTACATGCCCATCTACAACCCTGACCTCTACACCTCTTGGCCTTGCTGCATAGGACACCCTACTTATTTTACAGAACGTGTGCTTTTTTCCTCAGCCACATCATTCAGGTCATACTGGTGGTTTCTGAGGTGTACCAAAGCCAGATGGGATAAGTAATCTTTTCAGCAGGTCCTGGCTCTCATTTCGATGTGCCAAGAAAACCTCCAGTGAAAGACAACAAGATTCACCGGAACAAGGACGGTAACAGCGGAAGCGAGTGGAACAGTACATCTGACACTTGCAATCTAAACATGCTAACTAGCTAATTATCAACAGTCTTTCTACAGAACCACAGGCTTCAACTTTAACCTTATTTATTTATTTATTCATTTTGCCATAGTTTAATTGCAATAAACAATCTTATGTGTTTACCTGTGTTTCAATAAAATGTACTGCGTCGTGTGGTCACTGACAAAAGAAGAACTTAATTGGAATTTTCTTATCCCAAGCATCTTTTTTTAATATACATTATTTTCATAAAACTAGGATTTTTAAGTGTGTTTCACTTATAATACTAAGTTCTGACTATTTTACATTTAAGTTGATTGTACTTGAATAAATTGAGTTTCTCTCCTGTCAATAACTTAAACCAGGGGTCTCCAATCCTGGTCCTCGAGAGCCACAATCCTGCATGTTTTAGATGTTTCCTTCTTCCAACACACCTGATTCAAATGATCAGCTCATCATCAAGCTCTGCAGAAGCCTGATAACGATCCTGATCATTTGAATCAGGTG
>NW_007579932.1:6522-20701 GCF_000690725.1 Stegastes partitus
AATAGAGTGACAAAAGCTAGTTTTCAACCAAAGCAACAAAACTCCTTCACCAAACTTAAATACAATAACAACACCCATAACCAACAAAAGAAACTGAAACAAAACACAAAACACACATTACAAAAAAACGCAAGACAGGAGTAACTTCGAAACTAAGCTAGATAGCTAGTAACTGGAGTTTTAGTCTTTACCAAGACCCTTTTAAATCCCACACTAAGTTTTCAGCTGCCAACAGAAGTTGCAATTTAACAAAAACACAATACTACAGACACAAGAATCACCAGGACAGACAGGTCACATTAAATCCCAGCTACCTTCACTGAGAGGTTGGTGGTTGATTTATTGTCCAAGGGCCTCATTTATCATCAGTGCGTAGAAAAGGTTCTAAATTCTGTCGTATGCATGAAACTTAGAGTGTGCGTAAAATCTGTATTTATCAAACGTGCGTACGGGGGTCGTACGCACATCAGTGTTGCTAAATAACACTTGCTCTTAACCTCTGTGCACGTTGCCTTCAGAAACGCACCAAATCGCCATATACGTCAACAACACGCCTCTTTATAAAGCAAGTGAAGATTTATTTTTTTCTCACCTGTCGTCATCATCGTGGCAAAAAGGGAGAAAAAGAGGAACTGTCAGCGAGGATGAAGCAAACCATTAAATATTGTTTAGTACGTGAAATGTTGGGATAAGCAGTGAAAGAAAAGAAATGCTGCATAGGACAAGATAACCACCGCAGTTATTTCTGTTGGGTCAGAGGAGAGATCGCCGGCAAAAATTTTAAAAAGTGATTTGATGTTAAGCTCAGTGCCAAAAATGTATCACAGCCCATTAAAGAGAAATGACTGCAACTGGATGAGGACGAATTAATACCAAACATTCACTCAGCGGATAACCCTGATCACCTACAGATGAGATGTTTTAATAACCAAACTAAGTCCAGCAAAAACATTTCCACACTTTGTAACACTCTCCTGCTTGGAGACGCACCCACACAGCTGTTCTGCTCAATGAATGAGTGGTGTGTTCCTCCAGGCCACCAGGCGACAATGTTTGATAGCAGCAAATGTGCATCGCAAATTATTTGTATGTTGATTAAATGAAACCCTTGTCTATTTACAAAATTAGTGATGGTGCTTTGATTGCAATATACGTGCAGTCTATGGCTCCACTTATGTTTGGGAATCCAGCAATGGCGTGAAGTCCCCGTTTGATTTGGGCTCGTTGGTGATGGCTGTAAGGAAACTGGATGTAGGCTGGGGTCAGGGGAGTTATGGCATCCAACACGACCAGCTTGATCCTGCTCAGTGATGGCTGGAAAACGCCTCATATCTCCAACCTCACGCTGGAATGTTCTGGTGGTCAAAATCCCTGAATGCTTTCTATTTGTAGTTTCACTATTCTACTGATAGATTATGTGCGTACACATGGTCAGAGTTGTGTGTATATTTGCACACATTCCTAATTATAAATACAAGTTGATAAATTCCATACTTTGTGTAGGAATGTTTGTATGTACGCTCTACGCACATATTTGTGTGTATGCACTGATGATAAATGAGGCCCCNAATAGAGTGACAAAAGCTAGTTTTCAACCAAAGCAACAAAACTCCTTCACCAAACTTAAATACAATAACAACACCCATAACCAACAAAAGAAACTAAAACAAGTGCCTCAAAACACACATTACAAAAAAACGCACCTGTCGTCATCATCTTGGCAAAAAGGGAGAAAAATAGGAACTTTTCTGAAACTGAGATTGAGGTACTAGTCAGCGAGGATGAAGCAAACCATTAAATATTGTTTAGTGCGTGAAATGTTGGGATAAGCAGCGAAAGAAAAGAAATGCTGCATAGGACAAGATAACCACCACAGTTATTTCTGTTGGGTCATAGGAGAGATCGCCGGCAAAAATTTAAAAAAGTGATTTGATGTTAAGCTCAGTGCCAAAAATGTATCACAGCCCATTAAAGAGAAATGACTACAACTGGATGAGGATGAATTAATACCAAACGTTCACCCAGTGGATAACCCTGATCACCCAAAGATGAGATGTTTTTATAACAAAACTAAGTCCAGCAAAAACATTTCCACACTTTCTAACACTCTCCTGCTTGGAGACGCACCCACACAGCTGTTCTGCTCAATGAATGAGTCATGTGTTCCTCCAGGCCACCAGGCGACAACGTTTGATAGCAGCAAATGTGCATCGCAAATTGTTTGTATGTTGATTGAATGAAACTCTTGTCTATTTACAAAATCAGTGATGGTGCTTTGATTATGATGTGGGTGCAGTCTATGGCTCCACTTGTGTTTGGGAATCCAGCGATGGCGTGAAGTCCCTGTTTGATTTGGGCTTGTTGGTGATGGCTGTAAGGGAACTGGATGTAGGCCGGGGCCAGGGGAGTTATGGCATCCAACACTGCTGGTATGATCCTGCTCAGTGGTTGCTGGAAAACGCCTCATATCTCCAACCTCACACTGGAATGTGCCGGTGGTCAAAATCCCTGAATGCTTTCTATTTGTAGTTTCACTATTCTACCGATAGATGATGTGCGTACACATGGTCAGAGTTGTGTGTATAACTACACACATTCCTAAGTATAAGTACAAGTTGATAAATTCCATACTTTGTGTAGGAATGTTTGTATGTACGCTCTACGCACATATTTGTGTGTATGCACTGATGATAAATGAGGCCCCNTACAAGTTGATAAATTCCATACTTTGTGTAGGAATGTTTGTATGTACGCTCTACGCACATATTTGTGTGTATGCACTGATGATAAATGAGGCCCCAGGTGCGTTGATTGCTGCAGATGGATTGGCTGAGGAAAGTGGGAACTGGGTGGTGGTCCAATCAGGAACGGCTTGGAGAACAAGGGCTGAGAGCAGGTCTGGAGCTCCAGGGCAATCATCCGTGATGCCTGCCTGGTAGGATCTAGAGCGCAGTTTTCAGCTGGGCCTACCCAGGCCATACCCCGACACAGTGTTCACAAGTCCACCAAATAACCAAGATTGCACAAACACCAGGGGCCGTAACAGATGTGCAAGTAAAACCTCCTGAGGGAGGCATCCAGAATGAATCCTAATCAGACAGCAAAACCCCCTAAGCTGACAACTGTCAATATAAAGGGCCAGCAATTCCACTTTTTTTTGCTCATTTTGAATGTTTGACTTCCTCAACCACCAGCGATGAGCCTAGCCTATGTAAGAATTAAAATTAAGGCTGCATCCGTAATCAAATTCTTTTTTTCACTACCTAAAGCTTGTGGCATGAGTGAGGGCAGGAATATGTCTTGCATAACAAAACCATTTTTCATCACAGAATATTCTGGCTGCATCTCGTTTACGGGGGGGCATGCTTACTTTGAACCAATCACAGTCACATTGGATGGAGCTAAGCCAATAATGCAGCAATGTTGTCCCTAAAAAACAAAAACAAATACTAGCAGGGCTGCTTTACAGCCATTCCAAATCCTCTACAAACCAGACATTTTCAGTGTGGTAGGTTGCTATCCTGGCCGTAATGTTGCTTTCCGTAGTGAAGGGAATTTTGAAAACAGGACCACATAGATAGTAAAAGGGGTGGAGAAATCTGTATGAAGCATGTGGTCAATTTCAAGATTTTGCCTGCAGACAACATCCAGTGAGTCAAACTATAGAGTAACAGGAGAGCTTCACCTTCATGCTCATCGCTTCATCCTAATAGTTGGCTACAATGCTGACATTCTAGTTGTCACTGCACCATTCTACCTGTTGATACCCAGACCATCTTATTTTTACTGAGACCTCTGAAACACTTACAGTATTACAGAGTAATTTACTATGTCCTTGTATCCAAATCACTCATCCAATCAGCTCAAAAAAAAAAAAAAGCCCCAGACAGTCAGTGTCTTGTTTTTCATTTTTCATTTATGTAACAACGCAAATGGCATCATATCCATCATATCTAAGGAGTATGACACTGACTGGACTAGATTTAATAAAAGGCTAATATTGGCCTCAAACACCAGTGCACTGCTGGCACAAATACACCAAGGGACAGTGTGAACACTCTTCCCAGCCGATGTGGCTGTTTGTCTAATAGTGGGAGGAATAATTGAGTTTAAGCATTAGGCTGAGCAGTGGGAGACAGTGTAATATGTAACAGGATAAAGGAGGGGAAAGAGTTATTTTTTCCCTGTGGGCTGAATCTCAAGACTCCTACACTCCTCAAGCCACCATTTTGATGAAATTAACAATCCTCTTCACCCGCCTTGCCCTCCATCCTCCAGCTCTCTGTGTCCTAAAGAGATTAGACCACTTCAGGAACATTATTCAGATTGTTTATCACTCTCAGCTTCAACTGAAATGAAGTGGATTCTGTTACACTGAGGGCTTCTGCAGAGATCTAGATCACACTTCTTCTCTGCCTCTCTTTTTAGATGTTATTGGCTTTGAGAACAGAACAGAATATCTTTATTTGTCATTGTACATGTACAACAAAATAGTATGCAACCTATTCAAGTGCAAATACACACTTTAAAAGGGAAGGAACTATTCTAAAAATGGGGGGGAAAAAGGAAAAATCCCACACCCCACACATACAAGACACTGATATTATTGTATGATATTGTTTCCATTTTTTTTTTCAGTGTTAAATGCAGTTACGGCTTTTGGGTAAATACTGTTTTTCAGTCTGTTAGTCCGGGTCTTTATTGTCCTGAAACATTTGCCTGAAGGCAGCAGTTCAAACAGAGTGTGTCCAGAGTGGGATGAGTCTTTGAAAATGCTCTTGGCCTTATTGAGGCAGCAGGAAATGTACAGTTCTCCCAGGGAGGGGAGAGGGCAGCTGATGATCTTCTGGGTAGTGGTGGCTACCCTTTGGAGCATTTTCTTCTCTGCTGCTGTACAGCTGGCAAACCACTCACAGATAAAGTATGTTAGTATGTTCTCTATGGAGAAGCGGTAGAAGGACACCAGCAGTTTTTGTGAGAGGGGATTCTTCCTGAGAATCCTCCACCAGTGCTGTTGATTTATTGCTCCAGGTCAAGTTGTCCTCCATGTACCTTCCAGGAACCAGACGTCAGAGACCCTCTGCACAGGATCCCTGCTGATGTGAAGAGGTTGACTGCCCATTTTATTCTTCCTAAAGTCTATATTCAGCTCCTTTGTTTTGGTCGCATTGGAGACCAGGTTGCTGTCTCTGCACCACATAGACAGCCGTTCCACCTCCTCCCGACTAGCAGACTCATCCCCCCTGGAGATGATTCCCAGTAGAGTGGTGACATCGGCAAATTTTATGATGCTGTTGCTGGAGTGGTTGGGGGGCAGTTGTGGCCATAGAGGGTGTAGAGCAGGGGGCTCAGCATACAGCCCTGTGGGGAGCCAGTGCTGAGGCTGAGGGCTGAGGAGACGTGGGGATCTACTCTGACCCTCTGTGGGTGATCTGTCAGGAACTGTTTGATCCAGAGGCAGATGGAGAAGGGTAGGATGGTGGTAAATGCAGCGCTAAAGGCCACAAAGAGCAGCCTAGTGTAGCTTCCCTGCTGCTCGAGATAGGTCAGGGTAGTGTGTTAAGTTGTGGTTATGGTGTGTTCTGTAGACCTAACCGATTAGCTCTGTAGGCAAACTGTGTGGACGGTGTCAAACATTGGTCGGAGGCTGGCGATGATGTGAGTCCGAATCAGTTTCTCTAAATGCTTCCTTTTGACAGGAGTAAGTGCCATTGGACAGTAGTCATTCAGACAGGGTGGGATGGTGGACTGTGATAGGGGTTGGTTGAAGATCTTGGAAAAGACCCCAGCCAGGTGGTCCGAGCGTACCTTCAGGACATGTCCAGAGACTATTAGGACCTATAGCCGTCCTTGGGTTGACCGCCCTCAGTGTGCAACTCACCTCATGTTTCTCCACTGTCAGGATGTGGCTGCTGTGGGCTGGTGGATGTGATGCAGCTGCCTATGGTGCCTTCACCTCCAAGCAGGCAAACAAGTGGTTCAGTTCCTCTGCTTGCGAAGCATCACTGTCCGTGACTGAAAGGTAGCTGGATTTGTAGCAGGTGATGTGCTGAACGCCCTGCCAAACCAGCCTTGTACTGTTGCCGTGGAAGTAGTCCTCAACCTTACTCCTGTAATCAGCCTTGGCCTCTCTGATACTTCTCTTCAGGTTGGCTCTGGCAGCATTGTATTTTGTCCCATCACTTGAAAGCTGCATTTCTGACCCTCAGCAGACGCTGGACTGCTTTTTTCCAGGGCTTCTGGTTGGGATAAACCCGGAGACACTTGTCCACAGTGACAGTGTCTATGCAAGACTTAGTGTAAGTCAGGGCAGCTGGTGTGTATTTATTTCAGGTCCTGGTGTTAAAAAATATCCAATTTGCTCTCTCGAAGTAGTCCTGCAGCTGATGAGAGGCACCTTCAGGGCATGTTATAACTGTCTTTGTTGTGGTGGGAGGACTCTTCCTGATGGGTGTGTGTGCTGGAAGAGCAGGGACAAATGGTTAGACTGACCCAGATGTGGGAGTGGTTTGGCCTTGTAGCCCTGTTTGATGTTATAGCAGACCTTGTCCAATGTATTTGCACCCCTGGTAGCGCACTTCATGTGCTGATGGAATCTGGGCAGCACGGCTTTAAAATCAGCATGGTTTAAGTCCCCTCCTATGATGTGAACCGCCTCAGGATAAATGCTCTGTCGACTGCTAATCATGTCATGCAAGTGTCTAAGAGCCGAGCTAGCTTTAGCATCAGGTAGTATACACAGCAGTTAGCATGAGGACAGTAAACACCTATTAAAGATATATGGACCTGCATTTGACATTCTGTATTTGAGACGCATTTAGTGACAACTTATTTTGCTTTTTCTGCCAAATTCAGAATTGCATTTTAAAAACTAGCAAACTGGAAAAAAAAATAAATTAAATTAAATACTCATTTATTTTCCAAAGCCACAAGGAGCCGCAGCAGAGGTATGAAAGAGCTGCATACGGCTCCGGAGCTGTGGGTATCAATACAGTATCAATGGTATGATTTTAAGATGAATTCACTACACCTGATTGCATGCAATAACTTAATCTGATCTGATCATTTTTTTGGGATTTATTAAAAGCATATACTGTGAAATTTGATTTGTCCCTTTCTAAAGAGTGTCCTTAAAGGTGAAGAAAGTAGAGGCTCCATCCAGTCCTTGCAGGGCCAACAAAGGACAATTTTGTGGCTAATAAGATACTGTTGCCTCAGTGCCTAAGATTTGTTGATATCCTGCCTGATGTACTTACAACATTCATGGTCTCTCTACATATTAATAAACTGCATTTATTGTATGCAAATGACCATGATTACTGAGAGATTCATTCAGAAATTACAAACTTTGTCATGGCCCTAATAAAAAAAATGTGTGATAAAGCCTTTGTGCCTTTGTGTTACCTATATTTCAGTGGTATTTCTTGACCTGCTACTTTATACACCATTCCAAGCATTATGCAAGAGACCTGCTTGAGTGAAAGAGTAGATGCTTTTAAATTCACTATTCTGTGATTTTGGGGCTTTTGAATGGGGAAAAGCTTTTTGATGGGCAGATTAGGTTTATTGGTCCCCTTCTGCTCCCCGATGAATCGCCACCTTATCGCAGTGGAGGGGTTTGAGTGTCCCTGTGATCCTGGGAGCTATGTTGTCCGGGGCACTAGCCCCTGGTAGGATCTCCCAAGGCAAATTGGTTCTGAGGGAGGGACCAGACAAAGAGCGATTCAAAGACTTGGATGACATCGAAACTAAGTGAAGCCGCCACCTCGCCCGGACAAGGGAAACCGGGGCCTCCTCCTGGAGCCAGGCCCCAGGGGGAGCTCACCACAAAGTGCCTTGGGACCCCATGGGGCTCGGTCAGGCACAGTCTGAAAAAGCAACATGCGCCCACCACCCTCGGGGCAAGAAATTAGGGTTGAATGCTATGCTCATCGGGCAGTAGGCAGGAGCGGGCATCCTGGCGTACTGCCCCCTAGTGGTGTAGATTATCTCTAGGGATGTGGAATGTCACCTCACTGGCGGGGAAGGAGCCTGAGCTGGTGCAGGAGGTGGAGCATTACCTGATCTGGTGTTCTGTGATTGGACTTCTGTGCTAGCCACGGATTGGCCATAGTGAACACCATGTTCAAACATAAAGTTGCTTTAAGTGTACCTGGTACCAGAGTACCTCAGGCCAAAGGTTGTTGATCGACTAATCATATCATCAGACCTGCGGCTGTCTGTTTTGGACACTCGGGTGAAGAGAGGAGCAGAGCTGTCAACTGATCACCACCTGGTGGTAAGTTGGATCCAAGGCAGGGAAGGCTGCCAGACAGACCTGGTAAATCCAAACGTGTAGTGAGGGTGAACTGGAAACGTCTGGTAGAGGCCCCTGTCCGTGGGGTTTTCAATTCCCACCTCCGGAAGAGTTTCTCCTGCATCCCAAGGGAGGTTGGGGACATGGAGTTGGAGTGGGCCATATTCAAACCTTCCATTGCAGAAGCAGCCATTAGGAGCTGTGGCCAGAAGGTCACTGGTGCCTGTTGTGGCGGCAACCCCAAAACCGTCAAGCTAAAGAAGGAGAATTTTCAGGCCTGGTTGGCTCGGGGGTCTCCTAAAGCAACAGACAGGTACCGGTTGGCCAAAAGGGCTGCAGCTGCGGTGGTTGCGGTAGCTTAAACTCAGGCATGGGAGGACTTCAGGGAGGCTATGGAAAAGGACTTTCGGTTGGCCTCGAGGAAGTTCTGGCAAACCGTTCGATGCCTCAGAAAGGGGAGGCAGGGATTTGCCCAGGCTGTGTACAGTCGGGAAGGAGAACTGCTGACCCAACCCTAACCCTAACCTGCAAGGCGAAACTCTCGATTTACCAGTCCATCTACGTCCCAACCCTCACCTATGGTCTCGAGCTCTGGGTCGTGACCGAAAGAATGAGATCACGAATACAAGTGGCCGAAATGAGCTTCCTCCGCAGGGTGGCTGACTCAGCCTTAGAATTAGGGTGAGAACCTCAAAGATCCACAGGGAACTCGGAGTAGAGCGGCTGCTCCTTCACATTGAAAGGAGTCAATTGAGGTGGTTTAGACATCTGCTGCCTCCATGACCCGACCCCGGATAAGCAGAAGAAAATGGATGGATGGGTGGTCCCCTTTTTTTGGTCGCCAGCTTCCGTTTTAGGGACAGCACATCATTTAACATTTACTGCCTTACAAAGGAATGACTGACCACCTGAGGTTCATAGATTATTGAGATGCTGACAATAATTGCAGGATTTAAAACTTCATTGTCCAACCACAACAATCAGTCTTTCATTCAAAACATCAGGGAGTGGATGATGAAAGACTAGGACTGAAACTAAGGGGAAGAATGTAAACCAGGAACTGAAACTAAGGGGAATAATCTAAACCAGGAACTATAGTGACCTCTAGAGGGAGCTGGGGGAATAATCGAACCAACGGGATGGTACAAGACAAAGACCCAGAAGTGCTAATGCTAGGCGGACCTATGAAAGCCAATCTATACAAAATTGTTTTAAAGCCAAAATCACTACAGATTAAATCCTGAGAATAAACATACACATATTGGGAGGGGTTTACTGACCAAGACCAAGTACTACAAAGCAAGGAGCAGTGGCTGGGAAAATGAAACAATTTTACATTACCAGAAAGCCCGGAACTGAATTAGCAGCACTGTGCAACGCTAGACAAGACAGAAGTACGCTATGCAAACTATACACTACTCAGAAGAGGAATTACTGAAACTAGTTGATGCTAATATGAACGAGAGCATCAGGCGTGAAACAAGCTACTCTACTTAGCTGGCTGGCAGAAGTAAGGAGAGCAATCAGGGGGTCTGTGGGTGGAGGTGGAATGGAGTTCAGGCTTGGATGCCTATTGTGGGTTCAGGGAGGAAGGTCCAGATAAGAACCGAAGTCCAGAATGTGCATCGGAGGGCACAGCATGAGGAAAACTTTCCAGACAGAGAGCAGAATGGAGCTTGAGGCAGAAGGTAAAGGCAGATTAAACCAGAACAAACAATAACTGAGCAGAATGATTTGGCCTGAGCTGACCGTTCTCTTATCAGCAGTGAGTATCAGTGATGAGTTGAGCCTGTGTTTTATGGTAGGCAGTGGTGATTCAGGATTCAAGATTTTTTAATTTGTCCTTTCTTTGTGCATCTGTATACAAGAACAAACAAATGAAACACTGTCCCCCCCCACCCCCACCCCGCAACAGTACAACAGAAAGCGCAACAATCAGCAGCAGGTTAAAAAGGTAATAACACAATATAATAAATAGAGATTTACAAGAAGACAAGTAACATAAATACATTCAAACACAATAGGAATCCAATGTGTTAAAGTGCTACAAGGTGTTCACTTAACAGCAAAGTAAGTCCAAAGTGCTAGTATAGTTCAGTCCAGTAGCAGCACTGTATGTTAAGATGCTCCTCCCCGGCGCAGGTGTCCTCACTCAGCTGATTATCCAATTACAGTAGCGCACACACACACTCAGACACACAGACACACACACACACACACACACACACACCTCACTCACACTCACATGAGGGAAAGGGGAATGAAGGGAGGGAGAGCTGCCAACTGAACAGAGGCAGAGGTGGAGGGTATGACAGAGGATAGCTCTTGTCTGTAAGGCTGTTTCCTTGTATATACAATCTTAAAAGTTCCTCTTGAAGTAGTTCAAACACCTGTACTGTCATGCCCTCCACCTACACCTCTGCTTAATTGGCAGTTCTCCCTCATTTTTCTCTTCCCTTCATGTGGGTGTAAGTAAGGTGTATGTGTCAGCTGAATGAGGACACCTGCAGCGGGGAGTGGCCCACCTGTCTTCAATCTGCACCTGCCATAAAAGAAGGACTGGGCTCATCCCTCATTGCTGGACCGTTGAACTACACACTGCCAGTCAACTCAGACCAGCTTAAGCTCTGTTTTCATTTGTTGCCTTGTTCATGCTAATCTTTTGTTCTTTTGTGTAGTTCTCCGTGTCGCTTCCCTTCTAGATTCCTGCTTCTTGCTGAAGATTGTTCCTCACACCCTGGTTTATCATTCATCCTTTGTTGATCAGCAACCTGAAGACCCACACTCCAAAATCCCTAAAGCCATGCCGTTCACCTCCTCAGCCTGCCTTCCCCTGACCACTCTCCCCTTCATGACTGCTAGTTAAGTAGTTGATGTTGTAGTGTGCCTACTTATTTTCTTGACTCTTAACTTTAGTGGGGTTGGGCTCCTGTATTTGGTTGTGTTTGTGTGTCAGAGTGGCGTTTATGCCTTAATGTTTAGTGCTGCGCAGTTTGTATGTACATTAACCTAAAATATTTGTTCTGATTAGTTCACCAAGTCATTCACTTCCTAATTCCATAAACAGTGTTAAACACTAAGCAAAATACTACCAATAAGCCATGTGAGGTGTGGGTTGCTCCTCTGACATGCCTGACTCCCAGTGTCATTCCTTGCTCATATTAAAGAAAATGGGAATATGTTCATCAGTGTGATGACTTTAATTTGTAAGTTCTGATTAATTGACCACAGTTCCACACAAAGAAGTGCACAAAAACAATGACCTACATCTACTAAGTACCACAAAGTTAGATAAATGGAAGATAAATAACTAAAAGTACTACTCAAGTAAATAAAACTGGGTGATGGTGAAAATAAAGATCTGTGATCCGAATCTACTCGTCTGTTTACTGTGGTTACAATTACTATGGTAGAAAAAAGGGGCAAAACTGATGCTTAATATTAAATTCAGTCATCAACCTGATCTTGAGCAGAGAGAGAGGATTCGCTTTGCCCGTTATATGGCATGTTGGCTAATGTGGAGGCTGTTATGGAGCCAGACATTCCTTCTTGGCAGATTCGGGGCTGCCTCCTCCTGAAATGTTGTATAGTTGCTGGGCAACGACTTCTGCCACAGGTCCTTCAGCTGTGCAGTGTCGAGGGTGTGCCAGCAGACTTCATCACGTTAGCACACAGGTGCTTGTCTTGTAGGTAGGATGCCACTGATCGATGCGTTGTCATTGCAGACCCTCAGGGTTGATGCTGAATAATTGATTTTACTACTGACTGTTTGGTTATTGCTGTGTCTTCAGAAGTGTTTGGCCTTATTGAAATGACACAATAACTTCCATAAAACTTCCAAGTAGTTATAAGAGAGTCATAACTGCGACAAAGATGGTAAAACTGTCATTCCCTAGATTCAGAATTATTTCACATATGGCTGATTTAGAAAAATCAAACAAAGAGTTGCGGAGGTGTATAATTGTCTGGAGCAAAGTGATCTTTGGGTAGGTGTGTAAAGTTAATAAAGGAAAAGACTAGGCAAAGAGAAAGATGCCAAAGAATAGGCAAGACTAAAGGGTGTAAGACAAAGAAAGTAAAAAGACAAAGATTATAGATAGATTAGATAGATTAGATAGATTAATCTAAAAGGCAAAAGACTAAAAAGACAAGTTTTGCTGTCGATTTTGATCATTTTCCCTTTCTCCCTCTCGTTTGGTGTTAAAAGAAGGGAGTGTTTATTTTTTATTTTGAATTGATGTGCATCCTTTGTGCAGACTTAATCATTTTGTCTCTCCACATGGCTCATCCACATTAAATAAGCAATTAATCATTTACATAGAATACTAATAAAGTCTTGGCTTCATATTACTGCACGAGAACTATTGTACAGAAATACATCAAGTGGCATTCAACAGCATCGTCATTAACTAGTAGTCATTAACTAGTAGTCATTAACTACTAAGAAAGAGTATCAATAAAGTCGATCCTTCCTACTGACTTGCCTTTGTATGTTAAAGTAAAAATGAACTGTTTCTTTTCACTTTAGTACTACAGTAGTTGGATAGGAGTTTTTGCTGTATACAAACACCACCCTCACAAAACTGATGATGTCAGAGACATTAAGAAGGCAAAGAAATACCTGGTAGCTTATGACAGGCTCACCTGTTAACTGAAAAGATTCCAGTTCACAACCTGCTGGTTAACATACTGCAAAGCACTCACCAAGACAAACAGTGGCTACTTTATTCCAAAATATGAATTTCTGCCTACATAATTACATTTGATATACTTCATAGTTTTTATATCTTCAGGTTTGTTCCAAACAACTGAAAACAGTAAAAAAAAAAAATATAGTGAAAACCTTGAAAGAGTGAGTGTCGAATCTTTTGTCTGCTCGTGTTGAGCAATAGAACAAATCTTTCAACATAACATTCAAGCTCAAAAAAGGCTCTTCACCATTGAGGAGTTAATAATACCGCCACATCACTGTTTACTTCCCCCTCATGCTCTCAGTCTTCATTGACTGACTTATAATGTGAGCTTTCAAGTGAACCAAGCTCTCACTGTGGCCAACTGAAACAGGGTAATTACAACTAGCTAATGTGACGTCCTCTGACAAAACAATGCTGAGTGCTTGGCCTTAGCGAGGTAAAACGCAGACATATAGTACTTTCACTGAAAAATCGACAGTTAGATCCTTGAATGGTCTCAAGGGCGCAGTGGTAATATGCAGCCACCTGCATATCAGTGAGCTGGAATTAGATCAAAACAGTTTCATGCCACAAAGGCCATGAAATGCAGGAACAAAACCCTTTCATGTGATGCTGATAACACAGATGGATACTCACAGCCATTTGTGTAGATTAATTTCGTCACATCTATTGTTAATTAGCAGAGATTGGGGAGAAGCCGTGATTATCAAATGAGCTTAGTGTATTTTGCTGGGACTAATCCCTGGATTCCCTTGTTTATAGGATTTGATGAGGACGACAGCGGTGAGTCAGCTGGAGTGGTGACAGAACAACTGGATTTACACAGCAAAACCACATGCAGGGCATGGATGAAACAGAGCTGAAGCACAGATTACACCTGTTTCAGATTTCCCTGCACTTCCTCATTAGAAGTAATGAACAGACCAACATCACATTACATTGCCTATGTTTTGCTCCCACTGATTTTTACATAGGATAAGGAGATGAAAGGTTTTTTCCCCATTCTCTCGTTATTTTTATCACAATTATAACAATATATAAAGCAAACGCAGATTTGAGTCTCTTTAAGTAACTGATGTTGCACTCATCAAGGTATTCAGCTGTTTACATAGGAAACAATTTCAGCATCCAGCTGAAATTATAAGAATAATCCATTAAAAAATTTGCACATATCAGATTTGAATATACT
>NW_007579932.1:20753-66598 GCF_000690725.1 Stegastes partitus
CACACACACACACACACACACACACACACACACACACACCTACTCTTAAACACAGAGAGACCTTTCACTGAAGCATAATGCTATCATAGTATAGTCTCATTTTTCTCATTGCTGAATTTATTTCCCTGTATGCTTAGTTATATTTTAAGTCTGCCATCATAATAGTAAATAAAATAAACAAAACTAAAACTAAAAATAAATAAACTTTCTTTATACAGCACTTTTCAAAACAGGGTTACAAAGTGTTGTACAGATTCAAAGAGGAGTGTAAGGAAAACAACATTAAACAACATTAAAGGAAGTGAAAAGCAAAAAATAAAAAAAATACATAAACAAATAAAAAATGGTGAAGGTGAAGCACATAAAGCATGAAAGACAATAAAACAATATAAAAATATATAAGAAAAATAAAACCCAGTAAAAGAAGACAATTAAAAGACAATAAAAAGGAAGGAATAAAACAGTTAGAAGATAAAATGTACTGCCCTTAATACTGCCATCAAACGAAGAAAAAGTCCACTCATAAAACAACTCCTGAAAAAGCACATCTGTAAAAATGTGTTTTTAAAAGAATTTAAAAGGAGGATAAAGTGCTTGCAGATCTGATCTCCTCAGGGAGACCGTCCCAGAAGGTGGAGGCTCTTACAGAAAAGGCCCGGTCACCTTTGGTCCTCAGCCTTGACTGTGGGACGGTGAGCAGAGCCTTGGCTGAGGACCACAGGCTATGACCGGGCACATATGGGGTGAGGAGATCAGAAATGTATTGAGGTGCCAGTCCAGAGCGTGCTTTATAGGTTAACAATAAAATCTTAAAATCTATTCTAAAATTAATTGGAAGCCAATGAAGGGAAGCTAAAACAGGAGTAATGTGATCTCTCTTTTTGGATTTGGTGAGGAGTCTATCATGTATGATAGAATTTCACAATTTAAATGCACGTATGCAATAATAACTCATCATTATTTTAGTAACTGATAGAGACAAACACTTCAGGTTTGATCTGTTTTAATCACCTCGGCATCAGGACCTCAGATCTTTATCCTCTGTAGTTTAAGAGCCAGGTTTGTATTATGACCTCCTATGGACAATGTATATGGATGGAGAGGAGTTGAAAATGGATGAGCCCAACCTTGATTGGTTAGATGCTGATCTGAATTTTGCTCCAAGACTTTCCTCGTGAAGGGGTTTTTCTTTGTTACTGGAGTCTCCCTTGATTAGGACACTTTGTTAAGGTGCAGGTTTTAATTTCCTTTGCATTCCTCAACTTTTAATTAGGAGACTGATCAATGCAATTACACTTGATACATTTTATTATTATTCCTGATTAAATTCTAATTCTAATGTACAATACCTTAAATTAGGCTTTAAATCATTTACCTCTGGGACTCATTTCTGTGTTCTCAACTCCAAAACCAAATTTTACATCCACCATTCAATGTTTAAAGTCTGGCCAGTGATGAAGCCATATCCTTTTCATGGCAATCTCATGTTGAAGCTGCATTCTATTTTTATCACTTACAAAATGATCGATTCACAAAATCTGCATAGAAAAAGCACTTACTGATTTGACATGTGCCTACTTCTAATAGACATTCTTTTAAAACGGCCCCTTTTTTTTATAATGTACAATGATCAATCCTCAATGAACGTACCCATATCCAAGAGCAGTGTCACAAAAAAGGACTGAGGCTGTGTATAAATGACCTATTCTATGTCTTTTTGAAAACACGTTAACCAAGAAACAAATATGGATATTCCTTGAAAAAGGATTTTGCCCTCCCTAACGTCTTGTCAAGTTGGCAGGTTCTCCACACTGAAACAGGGCTTAGTGCGTTCAGACCACTGTTTATTTTCCCCACATGCAGCTCTGTACAACTGCAACAAAAATACAAAAGACACAATAAATGACAAAATACATAATAAGAAAAAGTCTGCTAGCTCAATGCTAATGCCTATGGGAAAACCTGTTGTAATGCTCGCAGTTAATATCGAATAGCAAAAATGTACGTAATTAAATTATAGCAGTTTTGTTTCTTTGTGTTGTGGTTTTCTGTGTCATTTTTACTTCTGTTTGTAACCATTTGTATCTGCTGTGCCTCCTTGGGATGGTTATAGTATCTTTGTGGCTGTTTGTGCCTTAAGGTCATTTTAAGTCACTTTGTGTTTATTTTGCACCTCTTTTTTAAAATTATGTGTATTTGTGTCTATTTTGTGTCTACAGAGATGTTGTGTGTCTTTGTTGCAGTTCTGTGTCTCTTTGTAGTGCTTTGTGTCTCTTTGAGGTCATGGTGGGTGTCTGCCACTTTTTTGTGCCTCATGTTCATTGATTTTCTTTGCTGTTGTTTTGCTTCTGTCGAACCATTTTCATCTTCTGTTTTGTCTTCTTTGCATCCCTTTGGGGTTGTACAGTTATCTGCCACATCTTTTTTTTGTCCCTTTGTGGTCATTATACATCTCTTTGCTGCTGTTATGTATCTATTTGTGGTTGTTTTACATTTTTTGTTGTTTGACAACCTTTCAAAACAGGAGTCCCTGGCCCAAGGCCTGGTAGACCTGTTCAGTAATCCATATTCCATGGGGATGATTCTCCCAGGATCACACATTTACCAAGCAAGTTTCATTGAAATTTGGCCAACAGATTTTTAGAATTCTTGAACCGAAGTATTGGACTGAATGACTGGTTTTGAGGATTTGACAGACTCACTGACTGACCATCTGGCAAAAAATCTAGTATCTCCTGATGCAAAAAATCTGCTTTGTGGAATTCGTCCAAGTGTTTGTCATCAAGGGTGTTCTGCAGCATCATTTTTAAAATATAGAGTCATTCAAGCTGAATAATGTTTGATTGACATATGTAACTGATGTATCACACACGTCTCTTTTTACTGTATATCTACAGCTACACTACTCAGTCCACTACTGACAGCCCAGATGGATCAGAGTGGGACTGCAGTATGCAGCCATGCTGCTAAATGTACAGTATGTTGCTGTAGATGAGTGTCTGAGTGCATTTCAGTGCTGTTTATTTAGGACTGTTTTCCTCCATCTGCTGCTGCAGCCCCCAGGGTGTCACCTCGTCACAGTCGAGCTGCTTGATTGGCTGTTTCTAGGTGATGGACAGTCTTGCAATTGAGCAGGTGGCACCCTGCTGCATTGGCAAGCAACTTCAGTTTCCTCAGAATGTGTTTGTGCGTATCATTCAGGCAGTATGTTTACTTCAGCCTTAACTTTGGACATTTATTTTTAGCCTGTTTATTTTTTTTCAAGGGCTGTACAGTGACTTGGGAGTTAGCACCATCGCCTCACAGCTTAAAAGAGGTTTGTGTCATGGCCTGGAGTTTGTCCAAAGGGGCTACTAAATGCAAAACTGAGAGACAAAATATTTTTGTTAAATATATATATAGTTGTGTTTTGTTCATGTTAACGTTGCTAAACTTTTGACCATCTTGCTTATACATTCATTGCAGATTTAACTCCAGGAATGAGCATTCAGTGTTTAAAAAAATAAAAATGAAAAAATCACCCATCTTTGGACGTCTTCCCCTTTTATTGCTTTTCAACATAGAATCATGTTCAATAAAATTAGGCTTTTTTGACAAGAATTTACAAAAAAAAAATAAAAAAAGATTTTATCATGTTAAAATGAAATTATATTATATTATATTATATTATATTATATTATATTATATTATATTATATTATATTATATTATATTATATTATATCCCCTCAAGCTCACATTTACGAGATGCAAATTTGGCTGCAGATACAGCATTGAGTCTGTGGATAGATCTCAGTCAGTCTTGTACATTTGGACACTGCAATTTCACCCCATTCTTCTTTGCAAGGCTGTCAGGTTGTACAGGGATCGTGAGTGAACAATGGTTTATAGTCCAGTCACAGATCTAACATAGTGTCTAGTCTGACAGCTAAGAAGCATAAATTTTGGTCACATTGGACCAATGACCCTTCTTGCTGTTGACCCCAAAGTCTCTCTCTCTTACGTGCCTTCTGGTGAACTTTAACTAAGATTTAATATGAGTTTATATTAACAGTGGTTTTCTCTTGCCACTCTCCCAAAAAGCTTTGTTCATAGAACTGCTGCCCAGGTTCTTCATCAGTCAGTCTCTCTCATTGTCACTGAAGCTTGTAACTCCTTCAGAGAAGTTCATAGATGTCTTGGTGGCCTCCCTTACAAGCTTCTCGCTTCATCAACTGCTCAGTTTTTCAGGATGTCCTGCTCTTGGCAGATTTATCGTCTGGTGATGAGATGTAAGACCTAATATTGTCAGTTTCATTGAGAAACATTAGACTTCTCACTAGTTGAGGTAGCTGGAGCAGCAGGATTTAAGATAGATTTACTGGAGTTCAGAAGTACTTCAGGCATGTGGAATTTTTATTTATCAGTTTCTTAGTACATAGCTGTCTTAATGGCAGTTAATATTGCCTTAAGCTACTTGTCAGAAAGTTATACACTTGGAGTTTGTCTTTTTTGCATTTGTGCTCAACTCTTACCACAAGCTCATCACTTAGCGAGGGACCAGGGAATTGTCAATGAAAATGTCATCACATACACTGAACAAAGATATAAATGCAACACTTTTTTTTTTCGCTCCCACTTTTCATGAGCTGAACTCAAAGATTTGAGACTTTTTCTGTGTACGCAATATGCCTATTTCTCCCAAATATTGTTCACAAATTTGTCTAAATCTGTGTTTGTGAGCACTTCTTTGCAGAGATAATCCATCCACTTCACAGGCGTGGCATATCGAGATGCTGATTACACAGCATGATTATGACACAGATGTGCCTTAGGCTGGCCACAATAAGTGTTTTTATGTTTTTGTTCAGTATATGTTTTTGAACTGCGTCTCAAGAGTGGAGTTAATGTTTTGGAAACACTCATTCAAAGTCTTCATCTTCGTCCAATACAAATGATCTGGTAGGACCTGAAGCAAGTTGTTCATGTGAGGAAACCCACCACCATTGTTCTATACAGAGGAAGTGGCCATGCTGATGTGCCGGACCGTTCGACAGTTACCAGAAACATTTAGTTGCTGTTATCGCTACAAAGGGTCACACCAGATACTGAAAGCAAACATTCACATACATCTCACGTCACTGTGAGATATGTCATGCTGGACCATTGTTTTCAATAAATAACTGACTAAGTATAATATTTTTGCCTTGTTTGTGTATATAAAAATCTAATGAAGTTTTGGGTTATGTTTATGCAGAAATCTAGAAAATTCTACAAGGTTCACAATCTTTCAAGTACTGCTGTATATGCTATTTACTGTCTCAGAGCAGTAAATCTTTACACAAGTCTGTCCTCACAAAACACACAGATAACCTCATATTATATGATATTCATTCCTTTACTCCTTCCTAGATCTCTTTGGTTCATTGACTATTGTCATGCAAAATAAACCATCCAAGTGTAGAGTTGTGTGTAGCGAGCAGCTGAAGGTGGACAAAACTGGCACATACACCAGTTTCTTTGATGCACACCAGGCAAGTCAGGTGTGAACACAAATAACTCAATTACCAGGCTCTGCAGTAGCTGATCGGAGTGCAGAGATGTACAAAAAATAATGTCTCACCTCTGAAACAATGTGGACACATTTTGTCACTGAATGTTGTTGCTTGCAAGACAGGACTACTGGCTTATTAGCGAAATTGTGAAACATATTAGCGAAACAGTGTTGGTGTTTTGAGCCAAAAAAGGGACCATATTGAGTATTGAGACAGGCGCACACATTGTGAGATGATGACAGTTTTGTTTTTTTCCTCACATTCTTTTTTTTTTTTTTGGAATCTCCTGGAGCTCAGCTTGGTAGATAATAGCTTTCCTGGGACAACTATGAGGAACAGGGGACACTAATGAATTCTTGTATCACATCTGCTGAGGAGCTCTCCACATGCCAGCTATTTACAGGAGGCTGATGGAGAGCTGTACTATTCTCACACATTAATTGTTGACGCTGCCAGATGCTAGCTCTGCCTCCTGGTGTGATGGACACTATAGATAGCTTTTGTCTAAAAGAGGAAAATACACTATTGTATAATTGACATTGCAGTTGTTATCTTCTACCTGGCACAGTATTTTGTCGTTTCACTCTCTTCTAGTTTCTCTTGCTTTTCGATCTCCTCACCTCTCACCATCATCCACTCAGAAACTCACTCCTTTGATTAGAACATAAACTTGAATTACATGTGACTATTTTTCCAGGTCTCATTTTTTGTAAGACAAGAAAACATTTGTCCTGTCACTTGCAGTTGACAAGACTGACACAGTGGATTGTGTTGGAGTTCTATAGTAGTTTCATCAAACTAAAACAGAAAAGAAACACATCCCACTGCAACCACACTAGCTTTAATAGACGAAGACCAAATAACGAAAATTCTATGTCATGTAGACATTTTTTTTTCTACAAAATGACAGACATTTTGTCCCTGTGGAAAGGTAATACCATCTAGACAGACAGCTCCATGTATTCCTACATTCACTCAGTCATTCAGACAGACCATTAACCCTCATTATCTCCCACCCATCAGCCTCTCAAATGAGCAGCCGAGAGAGAAAAAAGTCCAAAGCAGACGACAATAAAGGGCGATTAGGAGATGACTCAACTGATGGAAAATTTGGAGCTGTCACATCGAGTCTGTAAAGGCTGAGACCGTAAAAGAGAGAAGAAATGTGGTTAAAGAAGAACAGTGGTTTTGTTTTTATAAAATAAAGATGACTTTTTTCTTTTTTTTTTTGCAGTGCACCCACACTGATGTGGTGTCACTGAAAGCGCAGTGTGCATGAGTGGGGTCACTTGTGTCAATGATCAAAACACAAAAGATAAGGCAGGAAGAAAATTAAACTAATTCAACTTTTGAGACATGAACTGATTCATACTGTTAACTCATACGCTAAAGACTGAAGGAAAGTTGTTGTAACCCAGAAGAATCGATTAACCTGTCCTTGAATCTTTTTCCATTAATCAATAAGTAATAACTGTCCATGATGTTGTCTTGTGAATGTGCAACTGGATAATTAAATAAGTCTCCTTTACAGGTCAGGGAACTATCCTTGCATGAACATGTATTAGATTAGTGAAATAAGAGTATGTGGAGCATGAGTTTTGATGTGACTCTCAAGTGTGTTTATGCATATTTGATCTTTATTTATGCATATGTGATCTTTGTAGGATAGGTCTGGAAACATGATATTAGCTACATGCAAGACCCTGCATCTTCATGATGCACACCTGACATCAACTTACCTGTGTGGCAAAGTCAAATAAATAACCTAATCATAAAAATAGATCACAACAATAAATCCTGGCAATCAAATCAATCCAGAGGTGCTCTAACATCGGTCTGGTTGTTAAATAACCAGGTCTGGTTGTTAAATAGCCAGACCAGGAAGAGGTGTAGTTCTGACAATAAATGTAATCCTTGCTGCATTGAATTATAACGGCACAGATTGGAAGGAAACCACTCAATTGTTCTCCCCACTGAATTAGCAGTTTGGCACTAATCTCAGTTTCTCCTGTTGCAACAAGGGATTTTCAGGCTTCTTATATCAGTGCCACAAAGAAGAGTATTGTGTGGCTCTACTTAAGCGAGGACCGCTGCCCAGAGGTCAGAGCTGGAAGAGTAAGAACAAGAAGAGTAACAACAAGATAACAGGAAGTGACTGGACAAGCAGCATGACTGTTTACCTTTACAATTAAAAGTAAAGTTTCATTCAAACACATGACCATATTTATCTGTCGACCTTCCTACCTGTGATACTTATGTTTAAATAAAGGAACTGACACATCATTACCTGAATATCATTCACACCATATTGTGCCCATTGATGCAAAAGAGAGAAATGATTTGTACGTGTGACTATATTTGAGTTCATAAGATAATTGTTTTGAGCTGGGCAATGAGAAGCACCTTCAAGGGGAGCAGTCAAAAATAAAAGTAAAAAATAGAATAGGACATTAAGTAGAACAAGGGGGCAGATGAGGGAAAGTTGGGTTAAGAATTACAGTGGTATTTAAAGAGCAGGATTGGCTCAAAGAATGCAGACAGAAAGCTCATTGGACAAGTGCGGTGACATTGAAACTGTAAATGAAATGATACTCACACCATGGGAAAGCAGAAGTAAGGGAGAACATAGTGCATCAGGAATGTCACAAATTGACACAGAAGACTAAAGACAGAGAGAGAGCATGTCTGCCCTGTTACACTTACCCCTACGCTATGTCACAGATGAAGCAATTCACTTTTTATAAAACTTGAGTACTTGTCTTGCCAAAACCCAGGCCCCAGCCATGACAAAAATGGGAAAGGGCACAACATGCCAATACATATGTTATTTATTGTACTTAAAATGTTGATCTGAAAGTAAATCTCAATGTGAGGTGTTGTAAAGCACAAAGACTTAACAAAGCAAAAAAAATATGCAGACACAAGCAAGGAAGACAGGCAGAAGTCATGCTGGAACCTAGGAATTTTATAGAGCACTGGGCTTGGGTGCTCCAGATCTGTTAGGATACTTCAGTCAGCTGCTGCCCTCAACTAGTCTGGCACCTTAAAGACGATTAAACACAGAAACCACCACAGCCACCACACACTAGCGGCAGAGGTTGATGCCAAGGTCATAACAAAGCCCATCACACCAGTCTATGAGTTTGAAATCTGAGACTCTGTAAAACCTCAGAGGGTTGTGATCCATGTAAAGCAACATGGGCGTTCTTCCTGCTGCTACATATACGTCAAATATGTCAAAGCCTAAATGAATACCATTTTTTTCTCTTATGTCATTTATTAATTAATCTGGCAGCAGTTTTTTTCAAAATTAAAAACAAAAACTGACTGCTTTACTACATCCTGGTCATCTACTTGAAACAAGACGACATTAGCTTCCACCTGCCTGCACACTGCCTTGAGCAGAATACTCGGTGTTAAAATAGGAGAAGACCAGATGCTTTACATTATGAAAGTATGCTGACATTCAGGTGACCAAACAAACTTTGCTTCAGTTCTTTTTCTGTTGTAGGCAGTGGGTGCTTATCAGCTGCCATAACTTTTCTTTGGAGCATCATGGCCGTGTCCCACCAAACAGTTCTGATACATCACGGCTGTTACAGCAAACTCACACTTTGTTGGACTGATGGTGAGTCACGTCTCACCCAGCTGTTAAAATAGCACACAGGTGCACTGCAGGTGAGAGTGCCATGTATTGATGTGAATTACTAAATTGCCAAAAAAAAAAACCCAGAAGAAACCTTTAACCCTGACATGACAAGAACCATCAGTGGCTGGAACATAGCTTGGAATTTTTAGAACAAATATCATCACCTTGTAAGAATAGATAAAAGAGAGTGTGCATGCTTACACAAAGGTACCTGTCAACATCCTTTAAACAAATCAATGTTCTTTGCAATATTGCAAGTACAAACCCCACCTGATCTATACAGTCAACCATTTGCAGCAGCGGAAACAAGTCTGAATGCGCGTTTGTCAGTTCTGTCCAGAATCTATAGTTTTTATCTGCAACAAAATCAAGGTAAGTCCCAACTAGACAACAATGGCTCAGCAATGTTATTTCGGAGCATACAAGTGATTTCAGTATTTAAACTTCTCTGGTGAACTGATGGAACTGTTATTTTTTCTGATGTGTGTCTCTAACATCAGTGTCGTGCTCGATCTAAACACTGTGAGAAGAGTTGTCACCAAACAAAGACGGGTATCTCCGTATCAATTCAGACAGCTCCCTACGCTTGAAGTCAGCCAAGTGAAACAACAGCTTGTTCAAGTGAATGAGTGTCTCAGAATTTTCGAAATGACTGTACAACAAGCTATCCTCAGGTTCCGCCACATCAGATCTCTCATGAGTCATAGACATTGAACTGACGGTGAGAGCAGGGCACACAGTACTCTTAACAGCCTCGCTGCGTAGGCAGCAGTGATGACATTTTTCTCATTAAGTTACATTAAATCTAGAAGCATATTCTAAAACTGCCCCAAAATAACCATATCACGGAAGTGATAGAAATTATATTATTACTGACAGTTAACCAGCATTTAAAATAATTAGATTCCGAGGAGACGACATATATTTAGCCGTTTATCCTCTCCCAGTACCAGGCGATATACCTCTGATACAGGCTCATAAGCTTTGAGCATAGCATATTGCATGTCTGCAGTCTGCATCAGGTCAGGACCTCACCTCGGCAACACATTCAAACAACACAACAAGGGTCCCTTTCATTAATTTGTGGCAACAGCTGCAAATAAACAATACTAAAGGGATGCATAACACATTTATGTAGATACTAGCCTTTCCAGCTCCCTACTGGACCACTTGATATCTTTGCCAAGAGATGGTCAATATTCCTCTGGATTTACTAAAGATCTTTCTGTTGGTTGGCAAATAATCTTCATCTCAGTTTAACTTTATACGTCCAATTTGTGTTTACTTTCATTAAATTAAATTTGTATCAGGAGAAGCTGTTTTTATTGCTCCACAATGAGCCCAGGATACGTATCGCACTCCTAGGACACGGGAACACGTCTGGGTCTGCTGTTACTGTGGTTGGACTCATCTCAGGAGGAGATGAGGTCCCCAAATAGACAATGCTGTGTTCAGTAAACAACCTGACACTGACAACCACAACAAAGAACACTTGAATAGAACAACACAGGAAATCATAATCACTCCCCAGAAAACATGTCCAACTTCTGTTGCCTCAATATAGTCACAACATTCTAAAGGACTATGCACATCCTGGTCACCACCTCTTTGATCTGTTGCCCTCTGAGACCATTAAAACTTGGAGCATGGGCCTCAAAGACAGTTTCTTTTCCAGGATGCTTTTAAGTTAGTTTTTTTTTGGCATTTTGTCTTTGTTGGATAGCAGCAGAAGAGACAGAGAGGAAAGGTGAGGAATGACATACAGTAAAGGTCCGGCCGGTCGGGAATTGAATAGAGGACTCGCTGCTGACAGCATTTGTGCCGATGTGGTATGTGACCTAACCACTGAGTGAGAGTGTCACTCTAGGCCTGTTTGTACACTAATTTCCAAAAAGCAGTGAACGAGTCCTAGTGTGCAATACTTTGTTCTTGCGCAATGTTTTTCATTGGAACCTGTGCAATAGTTGCATCTATTTGTCCACAAATAAAAACCCATGTTTATGCAACTGCAACCACTTACATTTGCTTTGTATATGTGTCTTAATATGCCAAATAGTGCTCTAAATTTTGTTGGATATTGCACAATGCAATGACAAAGAGTTTTGCTCTATTCATTTTCTATTAATTACTCTCATTTCAACTAGTTTTGACTATAGAACCACTTAGATTGTTGTTTGAGACATTTATAGTTCACAACCACTTAATAATGCTTTGCTATTTTAAGCATCTTCAGCAATTTTAAGCTCATTTGTGCCATTCTTGCCAATAAACACCGTACATTCATACATTTTCATTCCCAATTCTTACAATTACAACTAGGCCCAACAAACCTTATACTCGGGTCAGACACATGGATGTTACCAATTGGGCACAGTTTCTTCCAGCTTAACAACCAGTCCCAGAACCTAATGTCCTTGCTCTTCATGCAACAACCTTTGATGAGTCCGTTTGTTTTCAACTGAAGCCTCTAGGACGACCTTAATGACTGACAATCGACACATAGATACTCTGCTTTGCACATTACCTCCAACAACTCGGTGAAGTATTGCATTTACAAAGCAATGACTTACATAAAATAGCATCAGTTGCAGCAACACACTTCCTGCACCAAGCTGGACATGTTAGAAACTCTCAATAGATCATTCATAATCCCTAATACGTTTTAGTGTAAAATATAATTTCCTCACTTGACAGCATGTGGTAGACCACTCTGGCTGTGTGTGGCCAGACTGGTGTGTATTCGGCTGCCATATTATCTGGGACGGCAGCATACCTCCTGACCAGCAGGCTCATGTCTCATAACAGTGACAAGCAGCCAATTTACACATCGCATCTCCACCATGAGCGACAGCAAATCAATACACACCCAGAGTGATCACTGCATCCAGCAGTGTTTCAGTTAGTGTGAATTGTGACACACCAGTGTGAGGCAGTCTGTGATTGTGTATCTGGGTATTCACCAAGGGAAAATCCTGCAGCTCTGCATTAGAGGCTGTATGTCACTGGCCTCCTTGGCTGTGTTTGTGTGTGCGCGTGCGTGTAGGAGAGGTTGTGCAACAGATGTGTGACTGTGTGTTAAAAGAAACTTTCACTGAGTGTCTATGTATGCAGTTGATTGTGCGTCTTTGTGTGTAAATGAACGTGTGTTTTCGATTCTGTCAGTGTGTATTAGCACCATGTGTAATTACTAACACCACTCTCAGTGTGGACTGCAGGGAAAATACTATTAACCTCTGTTGCTGGGTTTCACAGCTACTGTACACAGAGGTGAATGCTAAGAGATTACAGCTACTCTTGTTTGCCACTGGGAGCTGCCCACTACAACGGTAGTCATGTACTGGTGGTCACTAAGCGGCTCCACTGGAGGTTCCTGCACACAGTCACATGGAGTCAGGAGGATTATTTCACCAATGCCAAACAGAAAGGGTGAAGCTGTGGCAGTGCTATTTTCAGAACACAATTTGTTTTCAGGGTGGTCTTAAATTATGTGGCAACAACTTGGGCGTAGGCAGGATTGCGGCATCATATCAATCAGATATTCTGGAAATGACTCATGAACTGCAAACAAAGTGTTGTCTTTTGTAACCCGAAAATACATGGGTGCTTTTCATACCTTAAATAATTAGCAACCCAGCACTCGAGCACTTCGTAGTCAGTTTAAGCAGTGTATTACAAAAAGGTTTAGAATTTATTAATCAATTTCTTTTGTAAAATGATTCCAGTCATCTATAGGAGCTACAGTGTTTTGATCAAAATTGATATTTCTCTGTAAAAGCTCATATTTTTGATGTTGACATTCTGTCTTATCTTGCACACAGCCTGCTGTAACGTGGCATCTACCAAACCCAAATTAGCCAACACAGTAATCAGTGTGACAAAGCAACAAGATTTGCATTACATTAACAATGTACACTTATGATATTATATGAAGTCATACACAGTTATCTAGAAACAAATGAAAAAGGTTAGTAGGGACAAGAATAAACAGAATGGCAATAAAGGGGAATACTAATATCTGCTGGGGAGAGGGAAGAAAGTGATTTTGTCTCTCATCTCTTGCTCTGTTGTACCTTCGGACAGGATATTACTTTTTGCTGCTGTGGAGTATACATTTCCTTTCTTGAGCTCATCTAGAGATTGAAGATGTAGAGAACCAGAAGCTTCTTATCACTGAGAGATAGAATTAGATATTCCTTCATCCATGATGGACTTAGAAGGCTCTCTCAGACACACAAATGGCAGTTTAATTTCCCTCACAGCACGCGCTCCATCCCCACACTGAGTGCAAATGAGCGCAAAAAAAAAAAAAAGCTCTCCCATATCTTTAAACATTAAGAGCAGACTCCTTGTCTTGCCAAAGAGCAAGAGTATCCCTGCTGAGTTGGTTGCTTAAAGAGTCCAGAGGTCCTCCTGTATCAGCTAGTACAGGCTCGCCACCAAAGCTGGGTCAGAAGGTGTGCCTGGCTCAGGAGTCTACATGGAATCCAAGCTTTCATCATGCAGGAGCAGGAGTGGTTTTGTAACCTCAGGTTAACTTGTGTGACTGACTTATTAGAAAAGAAATACATGTTTCATCATGTTTGGACCTTGTATGCATTATCCCACTTCATCCTTCATTTTGTTTTTGCCATACATATTCAATTAATTCTATGAAATAATTGCTGCTGATGCTATGTTGAGGCACAAGTTTTAATGTCTATATTTTACATCACTGTCAAATTGTTTGAGTATTAAGCATAATTACTGAAAGATGGAGATGATGGTTTCCTTTATGTCACAGTTGTGTTAGTGTTAACAAGTCAATCCAAGTAAGGATATTGGATATTCATTATACACTGTGTCAGTTCTGCCTTCTCTCCCTGGTGTTTTTAATGCTTATTGATGTATTGGTCCTTTTTGTAAAGGTGTTGTTTGAATGCAAGGGCTTATTTTTATGGTGAGAGCTATGCTATAGTCCAATGAGTACTTTCTTCAAAATAAAACTGGCTCATGATTTACATTCTCTGACTGGACAGATTTTTTCTGATACAGCTGCTTTACCATGTTCAAACTATTACTACTTCTTCCCTGTTGTAGTTTGTTTCCCATTGTGCTCCTATGTTTGTGTTAGGTGATGTACCAATTCCTCTTGTGGAGAAATGAGATGAGTGGGATTGGTTCACACCTGTTTGTCACTTGCTTTGCTCTCGAAGACTTGTGTCTTTAGCCAAGTTTTCGTCTTTCACCTCAGCAGACAAACAAGCCTACAATTTTAGGTGCCATTCACAGCAAACAGCAGCCTATGTTGTATTTGACAGTTTCACACTTGGATTTAGTAAAGCACTAAAATGACAGCTGATATCTGCTGGTATTTGTTGGGTCAAGTGTTTGTAGTTATCTGGGTCATAGACATATAGTGTGAATTTAGTGAAAACACACAATATACATGGTAGAAAGAAAAACATCTTAAGATCGTCTTCACTGACCACAATACGTAGAGGACATTCTTCTGTTGACTTTCCACCTCTTCCATCATCGCTCCTTGCTACAGACTTGCACACTGCACAGCAGGTTACCTGGTGATTCAGATGGGCTGACAAACAATGTAAAGACTGGCTTTCAATGTCATCATCAGTAATCTCAATAATTTGTGCTAATTAGACAATATGTCAACACTGATGCTGTAATGGTTTATTGATTTTTCCATAATACATATGAAACATGGATAAGGGGGTTTCCCTCTGGGACCATGAGTGTGCTCAGTGAATTGTACAGCAATCTGCCACTAAGGTTCTGTAATGGTTCTTGAGCCAGGCTGATGGTGATGCTAGAGGAAAGGTGAAGAGGACAACGCAGAGCATCCCTAAAGATTGCACATGCAGCTTGCATGTAGTTCTAACAATAATTTTCTTTTTTTTAGTAGTTGTAAAAACATGTTGCTGTTGTTCACCAAAATATACATTACACGTGTATTACAGTCCTTGTAGTTGACCAGGAATAAGAACAAGGTCCAGCTGTGCTTCAAATCTCTCCACAGAGCAAATTATGTGAAGGAATATGTTTGTAAGAGTCATTATCTGGTTGGCTATGTTTCACAAACCAGCAGCCCAGTCCAACAGTGTTGTCACTTGGCCAAGCTGCTCACAAGCCAACTAGCTATTTGACAAAGGGTTTTCTGCTAGTTTGTTTTCAGCAAAGCTGCATGAGTGTGTTCACAGGCAGCTGAGTGTAGCAGTGTATTTGAACGTTGCAGCATTTGTACCTTTAGCATAGCAGAAAGCTACCTGAAAGGAGAAGAGAAAGTTTTTATGGGTATGTTACACCTAAACATTTGGGAAAAAAACCTTGGCACAAAATTGAAAATGATACTTACACCTTAACAGCTCTTAAAACAACCACCAGAAGTACACATATTTCATATGTTCTGGCTCAAGTGTGGACTACAACAAAGTAACAAACAAAATTTGGCCAAGTTAAGCCAAACCGACAGCCTATTCAAACAATAAAAGCAAAAACAAAAAATCCTAAAAACAGACCCTTCCAAATAGAAACAAAACACAAACTACTTGTGTAAATTCCTGACTCAAAACAGAACTCAAAACAGCTGAAAAGGAACAAACACTTCTGAAGACAACATACTGGAAGTGTGCAATAATTCTCAACTTAATTCAACTGACAGTAAATTACAAATAGTAACAAAAAATTTTACACTGGTTGGATTTAAATATATGAACACAAATGCAACCAGCATGAAGCCAGTTGCTGTCCAGGAACCACCTGCATAATAATGCAGCACAAACAACCAGTTACATTACCTTACGACGGGCCATTCACAGAGAGAGACATCACATCCCCAAAAACATTAGAATCTATAACACAGTCTAATGAATGGGCAGCAATCCATAGGTCAATAGCACTTGTCTATCGTGGTTGAACAATAGGCATATACTCATTTTTGGCTATTGATTAAATCTACCTAAATGACCACTTGGAAGACAGAAACATGCAAACCTCTAATCTATGAGTGTCTTTAGTTAATGTGAACAAGTTCAGCTAAGGACTATCCTGAAGGTTATAGCTAAAGGCTCGGTCAGAACTGGCTGTACGGCCTGTCTGCATCCAAATTACGTGCAAAATAGTACGTGCCACGCAAGTCCGTCTCGTGAAATGTTGAGGTCGCAGACAGCCCGTAAGCATGTAGGGAGGATCTTTGACATGTCACAAAAAGATTCTACAAATTCTCTGCGAACAGCAACACCGCAAGTGTAACATGCTCCCCCTGCAAGGAGTTTGCGAGTGAGACGTGCAGCAGAAGCATAAAGGGCGCGCTCACTGTGCACGCTCACGCCACTCTCTCGCCAGTGATCATTGATTGATTATTGCTTCAAACAAATAGCGGGTGTACCATAATCCAATCAGATGTACAGTTCAGGACCCTGGACAGCACAGCGCTACCGGGCGAGACTGTATGTCTCAGTACAAGGGCCGTTTCTTCTGTCACTGCCTCAGTATGAATGGATGAAAACACCACATCTGATCACACTCATTATTCATCATCAGTGGCACAGCGGCCAAATGTTTTCACACACACAGAATACAAGCAGCATTTTCCTTCATACCAGATGTGATAACTCAGTTAGCAAATCACTGATCCCAATGCATAATAAACACTAGGCTGTACTCACCCATTAAAAGTTCATCCTGCGGGCCTTCCGCTCAGCAAATCGCTGACAACATCGCTCAAGTCCAATTGCCAACCCACTGAGTCTTTCCTGTCCCATACTGCCCAAATATGTTTTGATGAGTTTGAGCTTAGAAAAAGAGCACTCCGCAGTTGCAGCAGTGATGGGTATGGTAAGATACAAAGCAACGCTGTGCAAACATCGCTGAAGGAGGCTGCCAGGAGACGGGTGAGCAGGCCCACTGTATTGGCATCACATGGGTCCAAGATTGGCCCCCCTACGGCACTGGGGCCCTGGTGCATTGCACCGCCTGCACCGGCGGTAGTTACGCCGTTGGGACACACACACACACACACACACACACACACACACACACACACACACAGACACTCCACACACACAGCGTGACTGTTGGCTTTTTCGCTGATGCACAGATCCACACTATATTGGGACATAACGTTCATGTTTTTAAGAGGTAATCATTAGGGAATATGTGTAAAAGAATATATGAAAATCAGTGTCACAGCTAGTACGTGTCTCCGTTGGAGGAGTGGGTCAGCTTACTGGAGATGCTGCTGACTGGTATCAGCTGGAAGTCGGTACCAGGGCTGACAGGGACACTGCAGGCGAGCTGTCACCGCCAAGTTGTCAGGATCTTTGTCGGTACTACACAAAACATGAAATCAGATTTATTTTCGTAACCATTTGTTATAAAGTCTTAACTTTTGTCCTAAATTTGTATCGACCTAGATCTTTTTTGTTTTTATCGCCCAGGATGACGGGACGTCCTTAAGTTCGCAACCTGTCAGTAACAGAATTTACAAGACAGCATATCACCTGATCGCCGAAGTGTCTCTGTTTTGTTTTTTGTTTTTGTTTTCTTTTGTTTTTTGAAAATCACGCCAAATTGACATACGCTGTCAGTACATCATCACAAGCCGTGAGGCAAGTGTGACTGACTTTCTCCATGTTTTCCATTCATTCCCTAAGTGGTGAGTGCGTGCCACGTATGCAGTGGCAAGACAAACTCAAGAAGTGAGTACAATTTCCACAGCAATCACACGTTGCAACTGAATGGACATCTCATGTCGCCCCTGCGACTCGCAAGGCAGGCTTGCTCCTCTCTTACGCATTTCTGATGGAGCCCTTGCAAACTTTCCTATACCCCTACGACCTCCATGACCTCCATGGGACCCAACATTCGCAGAGGACGTACAATCCCAAAAGTTGTGTGTCCGCTTGTGACCGAGACTTTAATGAGACTGGTCAAGCTACACATTGAGACACCTATACCCTCAATTTTATGACCAAGTACTACTCTATGGACAATTAATGATAACTAAATATGGAAAAAGTGACTAAAAAAAACAAAAACAAAAACAAAACTGGCTGAGATCCTGGATGAAGAAGTTTGTCGACTGTAGGACCATAGAGTCTACACAGAGCCCTGGAGCTGGGTCAACCTTGTAAAACAAGTCTGAGTTGTTTATTTATTAGTATGTCTCCCTTTGGTGACACACAAGGGATGTATGTGGTGGAGCCAACGTTACAGTTCATTTGGGATTGTGTTTCTGTCAGCCTGAGCAGGGTAAGCCAAAATTCACACTCTTTTCAGCTGCTTTGGTCCCCATCAACCCCTGGGAAAAAATACCTGGTTCTTTAGCATCACAATCTTCACCTTCACTGGCTAGTGTTGTCTAGCTGCAGTTTGGTTCTGAAAAGGAAGTGTACAGTGTATCTTCCCAGTATAGTAAGCAAGATGACGGTCAAGCTTTGTTTGGAAAAATTAATGCGAATTAAGAAGCACAACATTTCTGTGGCTCCTCAGTCTCCATCTTTCACTGTTTCTATTGTCCACAATCTATCTTTCACTGTCTGTCTTTTACTGTTTTGTCTGTAAACCTGCAAAGCCAACACACCGTGACTTCACTGGTTGTCATACAAGACACAAAAAAAATCTTCATTACCCTTTTTGTACGCTTACATTTTTTGTCTTTGTTATATACTTTCTGAATAGAGTGGAAACACGTGTGAATTCTGCTAACCTGACTGAGTGCTTTATTCCCTGCATAAGGGGGTCATGTGGGAACAACCACTGATCTCTAACACATTTCAGTTATCAAACTAAACATTCACAAACATTTTCAGTCACCTGAAGTTATGTTTCAAGAAATCTGACCAATTTTTTTTATTCAGTCAACATTCCCTGTTTGTCTTATTCTTCGGATCTTGAGGCAAAAACACTTGAAACTGAAGGAAAACATGAAAACCACATTGCACTCAGGCACTTTTTCAATTACTAATATAAAAACTATTGATTAATGAAGCATTACAGTATGAACATGAAAAAGCTGTACAAAAATCTGACCAAGTATTGTATTTTTTTGTTTTGTTTTGAGTAATGTGACTTTTGTTTACAGGCCCGGTGTGCTTGCATGTGGGCAATTTGAACCTAACCAGAACACAGTCATGTATGGTTCAGAATAAACAAAACCAACTGTAGGTGCGATTGCACACTAAGATGCTAAGCTGTGCATACACTGTTTGTGTGCGTGTGTGTACGGGTGTTTTCTGTTCTCAGACGCAGACTGAAACAGCACGACTGCATCTGAAGCTTTATTGAGGCAAGCTAATCCATGAGCTGCAGGCCTCAGCTGCCATCGCCAGTCCGCCAGGCTGAAAATAATTACATTTTAAATGGCTGTGCAAACAACAGCCACCACATTAGCCTGTTAATTCAGGCCAATCACTTCTACTAAAGAAATAACAGGAAGAAATACTGCCTTCATTCTGTTCCCCACAGACTGATAAATGCACAGTAGTCTCCCATGCCCCGGGTGACCATTTATAACATTTGATTATTTATTTATTTCCCTAAATCTGCATAATCAGTTTGGCTATAGGTCATATGCGAACAAGATGGGAAGCTTAGAACTGCATGCATTATTCATGATTTGCAGGATACAGTGGGTGCCAGAGGTTTACAAGATATGTGAGTGAGATTCACCAAATTCATCCTTTTCTTTATCGCACAAAAGCGTCTTGGACTGGGAGTACCTGGGGCACCAGATAGAGCACAAAGTGTGGAATGAAGAAAATGGTAAAAAGATGAGGTAACCCAGATAAATAAATCGCTGTGCGATATCCACGCTGTATCCTCACCCAGCCCTGTATGAACAAGAAATTTTGACTTCACAGTGAAATCTCCCTTTGTGCAAGGTGAATTTATTGCCTGTAGTGGCAAATGATAATAGATAACTTGTGCAATAATAAACTTGTGCTATCTACTGGTATCTATTAGCAGTTTAAAAATGTATCCTGTCATGTCATGTGGGGAGCTCAGTTTACTATGACAAAACCGGTTAATCTAACCATAAATGTAAAATGCCTTGGATAAGCGAAGCTTTGATAGTAGATATAAAAAAAAGCATGGGGTCATCTGTGCTCTTATTATTGCTGTTGTCCTGACTCCTCCTGATATGTAATCGGGGACAAGAGGGTGCTGCTTGTGTGTGTACAAGTGTGTGTGTGTGCGCGTATGTGTGTGTGTGTGTGTGTGTGTGTGTGTGGATGGATGGATGGCGCGATAGGAGAGCCTTAGATCAGAGATAAATGACTTCATTAAAGTATAAGTCTCAGAAAGCTGGAATGAGCCACGTCTCCCCCTTGTGTGCCACTGCAGATTATGAACTCCATAAATCAATACAATTCTGTAAAAGGATAATGTTCCCTCGCCTGCTACATCCAACCTCCAACAGTGGGGCTGACACAGCTAAGGACTTTCACATTCTGTCGTGATTTCTGGTTTGAGAGGACACTGGGGACAGAGGAACAAGGGTGGTGGCATCACATTTGGACACTTGTTAGTCTTAGCAGTGAACATGAATATATTTGGTACAGGGATGTGACTTTAAGTCAAGTTCACTAGTGAAAGTGTTTCAGTTATAGAAACTTATCTTAGCCATGAGTTTTGATTTTAGATGTAACCCTAACGACATGACAGATAGATTCTGATGGAACACTTGGAAAGCTGCCCTCACATCTTTACAATCTAAAATTGATAACTTTCACAGGAACACAAAATGTGCGAGCAGTCAAAACCAAAACGACAGCAGCTGCAAGCAAAGTTGGGCTGCTGAATGAGCACTGTTCACAGGCATGCAATGTGGAGGTCTAAAACTGTTGTGTGAGCACCCAGCAAATGTAATACCTTCTGCTACTGTGGCAAATTGTAAGTATGTGAAAATGTGCATTGACTGTTTTCTGTCAAACAGCTGAAAAGAAGGTGTCCATGTAGCACTTTTATGGGGTCATATTTATTGCTCAGTTGTGATTTCATGACTACACTTCATGTAGGTGACCAGATGTCATAGTTTAAGATCACTTTAGTTACATGCATTTTCCAGGAACTTTATAACGAACACCAAACTAATATGAATAACACTCATATGGCCACAGTTCTTGAGGGCATTGATTCCACATGCTGTGAATGTGCTTTTCTACCTTATCCCAGAGGCGTTCTACTGTATTAAGATCTGGTGACTGGTGGGGCTACTGCAGTTCACTGACCTCTCTCACAAACAAGGCGTTTCTGTCCACAGGGCTTTTTCTTACAGAATATGTCTTGTTCTTTGCACCAGTCGAAAAAAAACAAAAAACAAAACTCTAGAAACTGTTGCGTGTGTGAATTCCAGGGAAAATATTCAATAAATTCCATGGGAAATTATGATTAGTAGCACAACATTAGGCAGCACCACTCAAATAATGTTGCAGAAATACCATTTAACAACTGTGACAAGTTGACTACTAAAAGCCTCAGTGTGGTTTGAACATAGTGCTTGTATTCCAACAGAGGAAACACAAGGGCTCCAACTGCTTTCTGTAATTTCCTGAAACCGGAATATTTCAGAAATCACACAGACATTACACAGCAATGGGATAACTATGCACATCATTTTGTGTATACGAGTGACTGTTCAAAAGTGAGCATGCAATTTAAATGAAGCAATTTATTGTAGGGAGGCTACAAAGACACAACAGTTGGACAGAGATCAGGGAGGCAGTGGGGTGCAGTCAGAGTCATGCTGGAGGTTTTCATCTCACCTATGGATGTGACCTTTTGGAGCAGATATAAACGGTTTTTTCTTAGGGTGTGATGAATTAGTTTGTTTAGGCATGATGTTCCACTGTTAGCCTCTCAGGTGAAACATCTTGAAAAATGGCCACACATGAAACATTAAAAATCTCCAAGCATACAACTTCAAGAGACAGCAGTAAAAAGAACTTTTGCAGCTGTTCAAACATTGCAATACAATTTGTCTGTAAATAAAAAAGAGGACATTTATTGAGCCCACACATGCTTGTGACCTTCTTCTTCAAATTTATTTTGCTTCACTTTTGACATTGACAGACTTCCATACTGGAACCTAACCAGAGTACTGCCAGACAGGCTTTATTCTGATAACAATCCTGTGAGTGGACTGTGAAGAAGAAAGTGAGTAGCATCACTGCATCAGTGCCAGAGAGCATGAGTAAGAAGCTCCTGCTTTCAAACTAAGAAGCTGTTCAACACCCCGAAGAACTTAATTTCTCCCCCAGCCACAGTGCCACTGCTGGACAAACATTTTAATCGACTGGCGCTTTTTATAGTTTGTCATTTATGCCCCATGACACAAGGCCAGGTGTCTTGTAGAATTTTAGAACCACCACAAAGTTTTATAGACATATGGCCCCAACAAAATGCCTGACTGATTTTCACATCACTACATTCCAAGGGCCAAGAAAGTTTGAAAACTGCTTCAATAGGCATTAATAGACAGGCAAGAATTAAATATATAGTGATGTGTATTGGTCTGCTTTTTTCTAACAAATATAGATACATAAAAACATTTTTTGTGAATATTAACATAAATAAAATAGTTTACAGATACAGATAACCAATGATTGTTTTTGTTTTAATATTCTAGGCATTTTTTGTTGGAAATGGTCATGTGCAGAAAACTGTTTTCACTGTTGCAAATCGGGGGAAATCAAACTGGTGCTGATTTACCGTGTAGATGCTGACCACTCATGTGAAAGGAGCTAATTCATATTTTCAGCTGCTATGCAGGTGGACTCAAAAGCAGAACCCAGAAGCAAAGCAGGCATGTTTAAAATGATAGGATTTTATTCCTGTTTGGAAGAACAGGCCTGCAACAAGCAGACAGTCAGTGAAGTCAAACAAGGTACAGAGGAGCAAGTGTCTGTCTCACAAAGCTAACTTAAACTGAATTTAACCCCAAACTCTGAGTTAATGAACCCTGACAGGGGAAACACAGTTTTGACTCCAGAACATCTGGTCACTGTTAGTTCAGTCAAATCTGGATATGTTCACTCTGAACTGAGCAGTTAGAATGAAAAAAAGACATCATCAAGAAAGCTTGGCAATGGATAAATAATCCACTGGAACTAAAAATATGAATGCATCTTGGTGCAGAGCCTGACATTTATCTTAAAAAAGAGGAGTGGAGAAAGGATCAATAAGTTAACACAATTACATTTTATTCAGTGTCGTCCACTCGTTCATCATTTACCCGACTTCAATTTTCCTTAATGGATGATAAAGCTGGAATCCTGTCGTGTGTTACATTTGGTTTTTAAATATATTTATTCAGGTGTAACTTGATGGGGATAAAATGTAGGTGATAGAAACTGAAGATAGAAAGTTGGGTCAAACAGATAGAACCTAGATTCCTTATGAGCCTGTGACTGTACGATCATAGTCCATCCATCCATTCACTATCTATACACCGCTTAATCCTCACTAGGAAGCCTACCCCAGTTGACTTAGGGGCAGGCAGGGGACACCTTGGACAGGTCACCAGTCTATCACAGGGCTACACTTAGAGACAGACAACCAAGTACACTCACATTCACGCCTATGGACAATTTAGAATCACCAATTAACCTCAACATGTTTTGGAAGCCAGAGAACCTGGAGCGAACCCACGCTGCACGGGGAGAACATGCAAACTCCATGCAGAAAGATCCTGGGTGTCCTCGCCAGGGCGCGAACCGGTGACCTTCTTGCTGCGAGGCAGGCAATGATGCTAACCAATGAGCCACCTTGCAGTCCATACAATCATAGTCTGACACAAAAATTGTCAAAAAAAAAAAAAAAAAAAAAAGAGGTGACTTCCTGACTGTTTTTTGGATGTCTGTTAATTTAGATTTTAAAATCTTGCTAAGATGCATTTAATGACTATGCCGATATTTCCACACATGTTGATATTTTAAAATGAAATGCTGTAAAAACACAGTAAAACTATTTGCAGACATTATTCAGAAACTCCCTTTTAAACTACACTTGGCCACCCTTGTGGCATCCTTGCTCTGAAGGGTACTGGTGCTGACTGTCTTTCCAGTGTTGTCATGGTTGGTGGATCCTACAATGTGATGTGATTGAAATGTTGATACGATCGTTTTACTTAAACAATGTTGACTACTACAATATACAGTAAATGTTTTAGTGCGAGGGAACTGGGTGACAACCTGTCAGTTGCTTGATGTTCATGGGGTAATAGCATTATAAAGGACAACGTATAGATTTTTTTCTGCTCTGAAGATGAATCCAGTGTTCACAGATCACTGTCTCTGTCCTTACACTGATGACACACTGATAAAGAAAGCAGTCATGCAAAAGATAACCTAATATCTATCTTGATGTTTCTAAGACAAAAACATCAACAATTTAATGTGTTTCAATATCAAATCACATACCGGAATGCGTAAAGGTCTACAAATGAATGTGTTCCGAGCAGGTTAGGTTCCAGAGTGTAAGTTGTGGTGGGTGTGGAGTTCAGATGATGTGGAAAGGCAAAACCACATGGGTTATTTCTGCTGGTCATGGGCTAGCTTTTTAATATAAAAATATAAACATAAAATTCTTGCACCTTAAATTTGTGCTTCACACAGTGACAAATACTTTGCACTTCTAGAAAGACAAACAATAAAACAGTGAAGCTATTTTAAAAAGGCTTTTACCATATTCATAAGACATTAGCAATGTAGAAAGTCATACACAATACAAAAGAAGTTTCTGAGGAAACTATAAAACTGATGGACACTATAATGACAAACATGTTCAGCTCATTTGTCTGGAGCAATATACAACTCACAAGGTTTCCATGTTCGATGTTTGTTTACATCTTATTACTTATCTGCAACAGTCTTTTGAGCTCTCCCTGTTGCTGTTTTTCCGTTAAAGGCAATTACTGTAAAACAAGTACCTATTTCTTGTGTCATGAAGCCATATTTATAAAGAATAACGTAAACTAATATATAATGTAAAAAGCTGTAATCCAGAATGCCAGTGTTTTTATGGTATTTCACTGCAGATGTGTATGTGAGTGTGTATATATATATATATAATTTTTTTGCTATGACGCTGTGACAGTGGGCACTCATTAACAGCTGTTGGCGCTGAGCCAGGCCAAGCCACTGCCGTGGGAGAGACCAGACATCCTCCACAGGAGGAAGAGGGATGCAGGGCAGGAGTGAAGCATCAGGAGAGTCCGTCCACCATCATGGGAAACATGAGCTCTCTAACAGGATGGAAGAGCTAACAGTGCTGACCCGGCTGTAGTGGGAGTATTGGGAGTGCAGCCTCATGTTGTTCATGGAGTCATGGCTGAACGAACTCACTCCAGACTCGTTTGTAACTTTGGACGGATTTCACCTGGTCAGAGCGGACCGGAGCTTGAGCGAGAGTGGTAAGAAGAAAGGAGGTGGACTCGCCATGTATGTGAATGAGAGATGAGGTAATGCTGGCATGCTAGCATTAAAGAGCGGCGCTACACGATGGATGTTAAACTGCTGGTGGTTGGTTTGCGGCTGTTTTACCTGCCCAGGGAGTTTTCGCATGTCCTGGCGATTGCAGTTTACATCCCCCCCTTGGCTGATGCTGCTGCGGCCTGTGAGCTCATCCACAGTTCAGTGTCCCAGCTGCAAACATCACACCCTCAGTGTCTGATCGTCATCTCAGGACACTTTAATCATACATCGCTCTTCACAGAAAACAGACATATACAATTGCTAGCACACTAATTTACAAATCACACCTTACAGTCCAGTCTCAACCCCAGAGTCATCTGCTTAGACTTGGTTACTATTTTTCCTTTAGGCTCCCAATGCTAAACAAACAATGAATGAAAACAGAGCTCATAAAAATCCCACAGAGTGATCTCTGTTGCCTTACAGACAGCTATGTTAACTCTGGCAGTAGGCTCTCTGTAAGAGTTATCGTCAAAATTTACCTGTGAAAAAATCACCAATGCATATAAATTAATTTTAAAAAGGTGATCTGAAAGGTGCATGAGCACAGTCAGACTCAATTTAAATAGAACTGATCTAATATGCATTTAACCCAGAGCAACCTAAACAGAGAGAGACACCGGCAGCAACATGATGTGCTGTTCATCAATTTTATCAATTAACAAGGAGTCATAATGGGAGAGAGCAATAAAATGTAACAATAACAATAATAAACTGAATGGTTAGTCCTGGGTTGGGAGCAGGTTCAGAACCCATGTGGATCCTTGAACACTTCTACTTCCCATGGAGCAGTCAACAATTGTAACATTGCCAGAAAGACAATTGGTCTGCTGCATTAGGGTTAGCAGTGTGGAGAGTGAAGTGGAGAAGGGCCTACTTTGACAGAAAGGTAACCTTAAAGGTAACAGCTGTCTATTTGGCTCATTGTCAGTGGCTTGTGGCCTAACAATGGACATTTGTAGATGGATGAGGATGGTTGTGTAGTGTATACTTTAATGTGCTAAAAACCACACGCTCCTTCATGGAGTAACAGCTTTTATCTGACAGTTTTTAAGTAAGGAGTATCCATCATTGCAAAAGTAGATGTCTCTGACTGTGGTGTTGTCTGATATTTAATAACTGTGTTTGGGCCTATTCTGTTGGTAATCTAACACATGGCTCTAATCCAAACTGAACTGGTTGCTGTATCTTCCTTGTCACTGTCTACTTTGTGCTCTGTAATGAAGAAGAATAAAGAGCAAGAAAAAGTCCAGAAAAAAGAGATATTAGATGATGTATTTTAAATCACTTTACTAGGTTGGCTTGTTGTTTGCAGAATCTAAATTGACTTAGTAAGTAAAATCAATGGCCAAGCTTAAAAAATAGCACATATCCCCTGAGATCTGAGTTCAGAATGTAATTTGGCAAAGGCAAATTCATTTAGTAATGCTGCACTTCATACCCTGAAATCCCTGTGAGAGAGTGGAGCTCTCCATTCCCTAAACTCCATTCCTTCAGGCCTCCAGCCTGTGGTGAGCACTTCACCCATAGCTATCCACTGATCGAACACAAACTTGTGTGTAATTGTATAGAGCTCCTCTCTCGACCTTCTCTGTCAGGAGAGAAATAGGGGCCATCATTCATCCTTGCCATTACCAGCCTGCCTGCCGTGAATAATGCAATTTGTATCCTCTATGGAGTGCATCCAGAACAACAGGCACTCCAATAAACAAACAGCAGATCGCAGTAGAAATCCACTTACAGGGGCAGCCTGGCAAACGCCACGGCCATTAGAAGCCCACTCAGGTCCCATCATTTCAGTCCGATAGATCCCTACCTTATCTGTTTTAGGGAGGCCTATGATAATGAGCCTGCCAGCTTCGTTCTGCTGAAGTGGTGGATCACACACATAAACCCAGGAATGCAGAAAGGAACACACACATTGAAAGACACACACACACACACACACACAGCCATGCAGCTGTTCACTGGAGATTTGTGGTACCTGAAAGTGGAGGTAAAGGTCAGTCGGTGACCTTTTGTGGGAACGAACAGCAGCTAGTCAGAACTGAAATGGATCAGTCAAGCACAGGATGAGGTATGCGTATGTGTGTGTGTGTGGTGATGAGGCCTGATGGATGGGAACATGGAGGCTATTAGAGGCACACAGCTTTTAATGGGACAAGATGTGTTGCCGCAGATACCAATGTCACACATTATATAATTTGTTTTTTAATTAAATTCCTAAAATGTACACTTACAGACTTGCTTCTCTGTAAATCATTTTCCTGCCTTTTCATTTTCAGCTTTTCATCTCATTTCGCTTTCTGTTTTTGTTTTCCTTAACCACAATTCCCAAACCATAGTTGGTAAATATTGATTTAAAATGATTAAAAGCTCATTTTAATTTGTAGCATTTTGAAAGATTTTTTTCTTAATTGTTCTCCACTTTCGAAATGAAACAGCCAGCCTTTATACTCATTAAAGTGAGGGCTTATTTTGAAACTAATTATTGGCATTTTTGAATCAGAGTGTTCATTAAAGTCCTTGAAAACGTGTCCACTTGTCCAAACTTGTCCACTGTCGCCTTTTCTTTGTGAAATTTGGGTTCATTGTAATGCAACTTGACCTCCAACAGTTGGGTTCTGAGATTCAGGTGTGTAACACTCGTAGAGGTTAATGTAGCCCTGAGCTGCTGTCCTCCAACAGAGATGAACAGTGCTGCATTACCCAGATGGCAATGAATGTTTGGTCCAAATGAGGCCCACATCTGATGTTCTCTTATGGGCCACATTTGCCCTTGAATGATTTCATTGCTTCTGAGTGAGGCTGGCTGCTTCAGCTCAGCCACAGGTCCACTTTATATGGGCCAGATGTCAGGTGTGTTGTGGCTACTTCAGCTACTAGCAAAACTCATCGTAATCTCTGACCAAACAGTCAGGCTGCATCATGGGTAATGTAGGCACTGTTTTTCCAACAAGAACATGACAGAGATATCTGCCTGCACTGCATTGATTTTGGTATTTTTTTCATCAAAAAACCCTGTCCATTGTAAGTCTGACAATGTTAAGGCCAATATACTGCCCACAACATTTTTATTCCCCTTGAGTCGCTGCAGAGTTGGTGCTTCACATTGATGCTAAGGTCAGTGGTTTCACCCTTGTATAAATGCAATGCTAAATCAATAGCATGGCATAGCATGATGTTTTGATTCATTTTGTCATTTTTAAAAATCCTTTTCCTGTTTTTTTTTTTTTTCATCCATTGCTTACTTTAGAACCATTACAAGCAAGTTTGTTACTTGAAAATCCATGGCAAAGTCTGCTGGGTTACTGCACCAACTAATTGTTGGATTTTTCCCCTGAGTGGCTGCAGGTATTTGTGGACTACATCTCAATGATTTTTATGGTTTATTTATTTATGTATTGTCATTTTACAACCACAGTTATCACATTAATCCAAAACAGTAACAAATTAGTTGCAAACTTGTCATGATGTTTCATCTAGGAGCAAACATAACTAACCATCACTTTATTAAAGCTGTGTTGAGGGTTGTACTGGAACTTCCCCCAAAGTATGCTACATCTTGTTTGGTCATACTGAACATTTTCTCATGACTAAACTGGCATCAGTCATTCACACACCTAAAGTGACACATCTGGTCTTTTTCAGATGTACCGCTTAAACTTTGCCAGATGATGAATTGGGGTTTACATTCTCAGTGTCAAATGATTTGTCCCATAGGCTTGGATCCACTAATGACCACTTGAGAATCTATTTATCAGTCTGGTGTTTAAATCAGTGGTGGCTTTTATTGCTTTGTTATTGTGATCGCATGCTTTATCACCATTCTGTGTGTGTATTTGCACAGCATATATAGGCTTGCACGCTTGTTGGCACAGGCTTGTGTCTTTGTTTGCACTGTTCTGTTTCAAACCATTTTCCAACAGCCTCTCAACACTCTGCCTGCCACAACAAGATAATCCTGCCGTCTCCCATAAGATGACGGCATCTGTCATCTATAATAATCAGGGGGAGCTGGCCGTGGAACAGTCAACAGGAGGCATTGGCGGCAGGGGGGGTGTCGAGCCTCATTCCCAATGCAATAGCCAATTAGACGGGGTATTATCTTCTCATGTGAAGAGGCTTTTAACCCTCTGACCGCCCTCCGGCAGGAGACTTGGAAGGATTGTGGGACTATAGGAAGCAGAGACAGACAGCTCTGCGTGACACTGCCAGGACAGGAAGTGGAAGTAAAGGCATTATTTCTCCTTCATCGAGCACAACATGATAGGCCTTGAAGCGAGCCAAGGCTTAGCCCTGGGGGACAGAGATCCTTGGCATGGCCTCATTGCCTCACAGTATTTTAAATTCACTTCATAGCTTTAAGCGCAATGGAATTTCTTTACCCCTTATCTGATTGATTTTGCACATAAAATAAATCACTGCACTGTGTGGGTGTTTGTGTGTAGCTCTACTTTTCACTCCTGGATGTTTCTTGGGTTGCTGGTGTATTACACTCATCCCTGTGGCCAAAAAATAAATGATGTGACCTCATGTGAAGAAAATTCCACTGGATACTGTTAAGTTTGCTTGCAGAAAATGCTTTGGAGACTAAAAGCATGAACAACTGCTGATCATCATTCATCAAAAAACAAACAAACAAACAAACAAACAAACAAACAAACAAACAAACAGGCTTTTTGAGTCCCTAAAAGCCTTCTTTCTATAAGGTCTAACATGAACAAACAATCTATCAAAGTGAGAATCATCCTGGCCTTTTGATATTTGTGTAAGCTAACTGGATGGGAATCTGACAATGTTTAAAAGCATAATCAATGTGTAAAAAGTGAAACGTAGAAAACAAACTTTCACTCCTAACTACTGTTAATTATGTATTATTGTGGGACTGGCAGGACTGAGTACAAACGCACATCTGGGTTAGGGTTAGCACAGTGGTAAAAGTTTCTGTAAAAGACAATTAACCAGTGATATCTGAAACAGTTAGGGGTAGATTAAAAATGCTCTGTTCTGATGGCATTTATTTCCCACAAAGACATTCCTAGTATTCAGTTCATTGCATGACAAAAAAGATATTTCAAGCTGTGTGTTATTTGCAGGTAGCCACATGACTTCCATCATTTTTAAGAAGGAAAGAGAGCAGTCTGACTCACCAAATGTAGGCTGTTGGCATAAGCCAGCCATTGGCCGCTCATTTCAGTTGGCTTTGTCCTCTCCTATCTATGTGTTACCGTTTTCAAACTCCCCTTCACTGTGGGAAACAACAACAACAACGACCTCTAGGCTAACAACCTGCCAGTGACTCACACATGCTCGTGTCTTTCGTGGACAGTGAAAGCTAAACATGAGCTTTGTTAACATACAGGATTCCAAACTTGAGAGACACTTGGCTGGCAAATAATGTTTTGTTTTTAGAAACCAGCAGTAAGAGATGTTTGTGCCAGTTTGACATTTTATAGGTTCCGGATTTATCTGTCCTGCTGGGTCCAGTCATCTTTCAAATTGGGTTTAAATCTCCAACTAGATACAGACTGAAGTACCGCCGTTATAATGACCTTTAATGTTCGTTTGTATCGTCTCCATCTTTCGAGAGCAGTACCAGAGAGAAAGGTATAGATTTAACCAACAACCAATCAAGTCAGATCAGGGAGTTGGACTGAAATTCTGAAAGTATCCCCACTCAAAAACCAGTATATTGTGCAACCAAAAGTATTTTGAGAGCTGGTGATGGATGGGTAAGTTCTGTGAAAAATTTGTAAAACAATTCAAAATGTCAACTGTGTTAATTTTAATCAGCATGAACTGAACTTTGAGCTAGCTCTTGTTAAGTGGGAACTTGCACAGATGACACCTACGAATCAGATTTTGAGCTGAACAGTACTTTCTTTGATGTTGGAAAGCTTTGATGACAGCAGCTCTCTGATTTTCTTTGGAAAACAGAAAATAGGATGATGCGATGTCTACTGACGTGCATAAATCAGCTGATTGCAACCACGACTGATTAACTGTAGAATGCAATGACTCTATATAGCTAACTAACATACAACATCACTGAAAGTATAACAGCACCAATTTGTCAAGGAGGCTCAACTGAATTTCACCCTGTCATATTCTGTTGTGAACTGACAAAAAGACTCAGAATCTGATGGCAGTTGGTGTGTTTGCTGTTGTTCTAAGGAAGAGGTCCAAATCTACATGGTCACACAGCTAGATTGGCAGAAGTCTAACAGCTAAAGTCATGTTCATGTTTAACCAAGGCTTGTTTTTCCTAATTTCTAGTTTTACTATTTCCTATTTCCTCATAGATGATTTAAAAAAGAGGAATATTAAACATATAAATATAGTTTTTGGGTGCTTCAATATGCTCACCAATAGACTGTAACCAGCAGTGGTCAATAAACTCGCAGTATTTCATGCAGCAAAGAGAAACCACAGCATTGTATTGGTGTCTCAGCTTTGCTATTCCTGCAGAATGTGGAAACTTTCTATACAATACTTTAATATTTTGTAGCAAGTAATTTGGTTATAATAATTGAGTGCTGTCAACCATGTCAAACGCAGATTCTTCAATCAATCCACAAGACAGGATTCATCATTAAAGCACTCTTTCAGCACACAACATTTTTATCCTTCGCTGTTTCATTTCCCATACCAGTACCCCTCCGATTCTCCCTCTCTGTCTCTTACACACACACACCCACACACACACACACACACACACACACACACACACACGCGCGACAATTTTACCTACTCTGGGTTCCCTTTCTTGCGAAGCCACTGCTCAACCTCAATCCCTTTTGGCTTTTTCCATTCTAAAACCTTCCCTCCAGACCTTCCTCTGCCCTCACACAGGTCAACTCAAAAGTCTTTACAGCATGGCTCCTCTTATCACACATCACACACACATCACTCTGCTTTCCTGCTTCCCCTACCATTTCTCTCAGTTTTCAATTTTCCTTTGCCTCTGTTCCTTTGTATTCCCTGTGACCCACCCAATCTCACTGTGTGTCCAGGGCAGCCTGCCCTCCATGTGTAAATGCTTCTTCCAACAACCCGTCATTGCGTGCGTTTGTGTGTGTGTGTGTGTGTGTGTGTGTCTTGGGTACAGATAGCACTGAGATGGGTTTCTGGACTTCACCACTATCTCTGCAAAACAGGCACAGGCAGACCTTCAAGTTCTGAAAAATCTTCTCCTAGCATCACCTTGTAGTCCATAATGTTCAAAAAGAAAGCCACCCAAGCTTTGAGTTGATATGACAGTTATTTCTAATTAAAAATAGCAGTCTGAAAGTCAGATGAATGTGTGGGGCATTAGTGGCCTTGTGACTAGGGCTAATTGCGCCGAGGCTCTGCACTGCTGATATACTGATGTGTTATGTAACTGCATTAGCAAAATTAGAAATAGAAAGTTCTTTCTGAAGAAATTCACCCTTCCCTAAAAGGAAGGAGTCTTAGTCTCTATTCATCTCTCTTCCTCTGTCATTACATCTCACTCTGTCTTAAAGTTTTCTTTACAAATCAGTCTAAATCAGAAAGTGCAAGGCTGTGAGTAATGGAATCAGAAGTGTTCCTCCTCCTTTTAGGAAGGTTGTTCAAAATCTTCCCCACGACCCCTTGTCCTTTGAGACACAGACACTAATGTCAGTGCAACCATTGTCTTATCCAAACACTACGATGAATGAAGCCCTCTCAGTTTAAGAGGTTGAGTCTTAAAAAATGCCTGAAGACTATCCTATAAGTTCGAGAAATGTGTCACTCTAGATACACACTAAACATGCAAGCCCATTGTTATCCTCAACAGATTGTGTTCTCTTGGTAGAGTTTTGAAACAGGTAGCAGCTATAGCTGACAAAGCTACTAATGTTCAGGAGCAGCAGGACTCTGATTACATGCTTCCAACAACATTAAAACTAAAGCGTTGGAGTACATCAGTGATGCTCTGCTCTGAGGAAAATACATTTTAGAGGTGCCAATATGTTTTTTTTTTCCTTGTTAAGTGGCTCAAGTATCTCAACAGCTGTTTTATGAAACTTTATAAAGACATCCGAGGTAAAGGTTTCCACTTATCCATAATTCCCAAATCTTAACATCTGTTCAATAGACTGGCACAGAATTGTATACATAGTCATAGCTCCCAGTGGATGAAGCCTTGTGACTTTGGTGATCCCCTGACTTTATCTCTAGCTTCACACTGAAGTTCCGATTATTATGTTTCTATTTAAATGTCTCAATACCTATCAGATAGACTGCCAGGCAATTTCATACATATTTATAATCCCTAGAGGACGACCTGTAAGAACTATGACCCCCTGACCTTTCATGTAGCGCCATCATCGCTCATTTTGTCAAATGCTTTCGTAGCCACATACCTGCAAAACTAATGGCATTCCCATCAGTCTCAGCTGTTCAGATATTTCTGTCTGGACCAAATGACTGACCCACAAGCCATCCACAGAGCTATAATCTCAAGACCTCTAAGCTTTGCAGAAAACATCTGTGACAATGTTGACAAAATTAGAAAATGAATATAGGAATCATCCCCATTCTCATGCACATCTGTACATTGTCACCTTTGCATTGCATTCCTCATCCAACACACACAAGACGCACTGATGAGGGTTATGCGTAACACAACTGATAGACCTCTTTCCAAGTGCTGCCAGTATGCTGGGAAAGACTCAAGTCCACAGCAACACTCAATGTGACAGTTGAGGCATGACAAGGGGTGGATAGAAGAGTAAAACAATCTGGACACAATATATATGTACAATTTTTATTTATTTATTTCTTTATTTAGTCTTTGTTGGTGTGCTGACTGCGAGGTGGGTAGCAGCTGGTGTTGTTTCTCTCCATCTCCTTCATCCTATTGGACTAAATTACTGCTGCATTCAACAGGCTTGTATTTTCCAAATATGCATTGGTTTTACAAAAAAAGCATTGTCAGCTTCCATCACGAATTCCCACTTACCTGGTTGTAGAGTTCTGTAACAACACTCACCTGTTATTGGACCCTGTTTCTGGACAGCCAGTTCAGCAGCAGAGCAAAGACGCATTGGCTTTAACTTTGGCATATTTCTACAGAAGGATTTGTGGTTTAATTTTTATTTTTTTTATCTTTTAGTATTCAATCTGAGTATCTTACCTCTGTCGATATTGGAACAAAAAAAATGACTGAGCTTGCAGTCACTGAGTGCAATGATGGTTCAATGGATGTTGTGATCAATGAAAAAGATGAAAACTATACCATTGAGTTGCTAATTGTCATTATAAACATATGGTAACACTAAATAAACATCAGGTTTCACAATAAGAGCTTTGCAGTAGACTTATTTTGGTAAATTGTGCTTGTTGCTATACTTCCTGAAACTAGTTTAACTGTATCCTGGACAGAATAATGAAATTTTGAAAAACATGTGCTAAGCTTATCACTACGTTGAAAGGACAAACCTCCAGAAAACAAAGAATAAACTTTATCAAATTAAGAACTAGACATATCTTAGTGGTATAAGCTCTCACACATTGTTTTGACAGATCTGCCGAAACTGTGGTCTTTGTATGTAATACTTTATGACAGAAGGAATTCATGTTAAAGCATTTTATGGAGTAGTACAAAACACATTGAGCAAGAGAACGGAACAAAAGTACTTGAAGTTATTGTTTCAGACTTTAGTGCTAAGAAGATGAGTTTTAAATATTTTTTTGGAGCGTGGACAGGCCAGTCATAGATGGATATTTGGAGAGTGTTCAAGAGGTTTGGGGGCAGCAACACAGAAAGCTTCGTCACTCCAGGTCCAGTGCTGCTGATTTGTGAATTAGGAAGGACTGTGTTTATGAAGGTCTTTGATAGTGATGAGAAGGCGTCAGAGTTGGATGCAAGTGCCTATGAGTGAGTTGGAAAAGCACTGAGTTCTCGATGTACTGCAGTTTAGAGACTTTGGATGACAAATAATGCTATGGTTGTAGTTGACTCTGGACGTGATACAAGCGTAGATGAGGGTTTCAGCAGCAGAAGGTCTTTTTCAAATGGGAAAAAGCTTTTTTGATGATGACATTTGGGTTATGTTCTTACATGGTAATAATCTTATTTTATTTATTTACCAGTGATTAAATGGCTTATTTTAGAGAGGCAGCTGATAAGGTTGGAGTGATTTTCTCTAATGTGGGATGTGGATTATCGATTCAGAGCAAAAATTCACTGGCATAGCAACTAAACCGAACCAACAAATCATACTGAACTTATTGGCAAACAACTCAAAGTGCTTTATTACATTATTCTTATTGTCTTTACAACACAACCTTGAGTTCATAATTTCAAACATGAACAACTACAGGTTTATTTGGTACTGCTGAGCAAAGCCAAGATTTATGTGACTTCTCAATGGTACTATAACTTTGTTGTACACAGTGAAGTTGTCTCATTAATATTTGTGTTAGTCTAAGAAGGGAACAAAATCAAATGTTTACCTTAGATTACATTCCTTGATGTGCTGTTTTGGTCTGATGTTCACTGCAAGCTCTGCGGTTGTGTGCTTGCTTGCGTGTGAGGCAGGTAGGACGTGTAAAATAATTGATTATTGGATCCATCTAATTACATACACATTATTAGGTACATTAAAGGCACATGTCACGTTATGGGGGAACTTGCCAAAAAAAACTGCACATTTGCTATAAACTGTTTCTGTTGCGTCACTTTGTCAAACAAAGGATGATAACTCAGTTACTTTAATTACTTCTATTTTCTGTAGAGCTGTTTAATGACCTAGTACACTGGTTAAATATGGAACACCTTCAGCCTAAACTAATTATGACACCGTTGGATTGTTTTTCTAACTGTTGTCGAAATGCAAGTTGGATGTGCATATACAGATTGTCTATTATAGATCCCTACTGCATCAACTGTTTAACATAGTACCACATTCAAGTCTGCAATAACACAACACAGTACTATTTGTACTATGTCAGGGATACAGTTTACAAGTGTCAGTGCTGAAGACGTATCGCATGCCAAAACAATTCACAGTCTATAATCCTGTTTGTAATATCTAATGGGACTTTACAGCTCTGGCAAATTGTTATGTAGACAATAACTGTCCACAGTATTTTGCAGGGTAGTCTACCAGACATGCCAGATCATTGTGTTTGGTGGTTTTTCTGACACGATTATATAGCCCAGCCCTATTAGGCCGATGCAACCATATATTAAGGTCTAATTGGTTGTAACCTCCTAAGGGACTAGTATTTGCAATAACAAGCACCAAAAAAATATGCTTTGTTACTTATGAAACTTTAATAGTTAGGGATGACAGCAAAATGTGCAATAAATGGATGAATATGTCTCAGGTCAGACTGACATGTTTTTTCTACTGTTTTATCTTGCACACAGTGAGAACCAAATTAGTCTCAGCCCCGTAGCCACTAACCATGGTCACGAAGTGTTTACTGCACACCGCTTTACTGTTGTGTGGTCAAGCATTGATGAAAAGATGAGTTTTAGTGAGTTTTTAGCTGCTGCTGTTTCCCTCTACTTTAGCCATGACCAGAGCAGTTCAAAGCCAGACAAGTACTTGCTTGTGAAATCTTTTTGATTTAAGTTGAACATTTGTCCTAGAAAACAACTTGTGTGTTCATAGAGGTCGAGATGCTAACATAACTCGGCCACTGCACCATACCTCACAGCGAGAAGATCACTGATTCCCCAGGATCCTTCTGCGTGGAGTTTGCATGTTGTCCCCATGCAGCATGGGTTTTCTCTGGGTTTTCCAGCTTCCTTCCACAGTCCAAAAACATCCATCCAGCCATCCATTATCTATACACCGCTTAATCCTCACTGGGGTCATGTGGGGGCTGGAGTCTATCCCAGTTGACTTAGGGCGAAGGCAGGGGACACCCTGGACAGGTCACCAGTCTATCACAGGGCTACACTTAGAGACAGACAACCAAGCACACTCACATTCACACCTACAGACAATTTAGAATCACCAATTAACCTCAGCATGTTTTTGGACCTTGTGGGAGGAAGCCGGAGAACCCAGAGAGAACTCACACTGCACGGGGAGAACATGCAAACTCCACGCAGAAAGATGCGAACTGGCAACATTCTTGCTGCGAAGCAACAGTACTAACCAATGCACCACCTTGCAGTGTCCAAAAACATGTTGAGGTTAATTGGTGATTCTAAATTGTCCGCAGGTGTGAATGTGAGTGTGCTTGGTTGTCTGTCTCTAAGTGTAGCCCTGTGATAGACTGGTGACCTGTCCAGGTGAACCTTCTTTCACCCTGAGTCAGCTGGGATAGACTCCAGCCCCCCACGACCTTAGTCAGGATTAAACAGAGTATAGATGATGGATGGACAACAATGAAAAAAAAAAGAAAAAAAAAAGAGGAAAGTAAAATAAAAATCCATTGAATGCCTTAATGCATGTCAGGCACAGAGGCTGTCAAAACATTTGCAATATTTATTCAACAGTTATGTACACCAGTAACAGTGTGACCTGTGTGACTTTAAAACACTAGTTTAGGCCTGGATGTGACGGCTGAGAGCCGCTTGGCATGCAGTGGGACCCAAACGAAAGAGGAGACGAGGTTAAAGGGAAAAACAAACAAACAAACACAGGTTTATTAAGGGAATCGGGGGGGCGTGTGGAGCACCAGGAGGCAGGTGAGGAATCCGGGATGGGTGCGCTGGTGTAGCGGTGGTGCAGGAGGGTAATTTCCCGTGCCTGTGCTCGTGTGGGGATTTCCTGTGCCTGTGCTCGTGTACGGTTCTCTCGTGTAGGTGCTCGTGAGGGGGGAAAATCTGGCTTGTGCTCTCGAGGTGGATAAGGCTGGACGCTGAGACAGGCGGAGGAGACGCTGGAGAACAAAAAGAGGACAAGAAGTTACTCAAGACTCGAGACGGCTTGGCAAAAACGCACATGTGCTAGAGACTGTGGCTAGACGTCCTGAATGTACCACTCGTGGTGTTCACAACCATCTGGCACAGGAGTCCAGGTGAGCAGTGGCTTTAACCTGTCCGCTGATTGAGGCGATGAGCCGCAGCTGTGCCAACGAGGGAGCGTCCTCCTCCGTCCAGCCCCACCCAACCTGATAATGAGACGCACAGCCAACTGAACACAGGGAAAAACAGCAGGATCCAAAAACACACAGTAAAACATGTCCATAACCCTCACACTGGAGTTTCAATGAAAAAACATACAGTTCTCCATATAAGTCCAAGTTCTGACCAGATTCCTTGCACCAGCTCTGCACTCTAAGGTGGCAGGCTGGTTTCCCTCTTCGGATAATAAACATTTTCTACTCATTTTGAAGGTTCATGTTGATAGAAAAGACCAAATGACATTTCATGCTGGTGTCGTGTGCATCTTTCTGAAACTCCTGTGCATTCAGTTATGCTTTCATAGTAGTACAACCTAACAGAACGAGAAAGAGAGATTGATAAATGACCTAAACTGATAGATAATCTAATGTGACCCATTGTGGTATCTGAGTTTCTTTAACTTTGCTTATTATATGGAGTTTACATTATTTTGTATTCCACTGCTTGTTCGCAGTTTGAGATGCATTATAGCTCTAGTTTTTAAAATGAACATTATTTTACAGTCAAATCAACATCAACATCTACCGAGTTAATTACTCTTTGAATTACTTAATTTGACTTATGTTTTTTAATCACTGCTTCATTTCAATGTTTTTTTTTTCCTTTTTGTCCAAGAAATAAGTATTGATTTAAATCCAATAGTATGCTCATTATAAGTGATGAGAAAGATTGATGAAAGAAATAAAGTTTTGCAAACTTTTATTTTTTTTTTTGTCTCTCCTGGTGATTTCCTTTGTTGTTCCTGTGTTTTAATGGGATTGTGCTGCCTCCCCTGTCCATCACAGAGAAGAACAGAGAGAGAGAATGAGAAGGAGAGAGTGAGAAGTGTGTCAAGCTGCCACTAATGGGCCATTAGCTTAAATAATTCCCATTTAATACTTGATTAATCAAGCTCAGAGCATCCCGTGTTGTGTTTTGGGGGAGGGTTGCACACAGTCTTTCTAAATTGAGTGCAAGACACAAGCTGGGGATTTTTTTTTTTTTCGTTTCTAGATTCAAGCCATTTACAATCCATTGCTTATTGATTTAATGTTGGCTAACATTAGTGCAGACTGCATCAAGTCAAAAGCTGCTGGTCCTGATCCTGTCTGCCTTGTACAAATGGGACACACAGAGTTATTTCATCACACACTGCAAATATTGCTCAAATGTGTTCAAATCCCTTTGACAGAATGCTTTTAGTTTTAGACAGAACAAGAAACTGTGCCTTTTCACCACTTTTTTCCCCCAACATCTCAGTCTCGCTGATAAGGTACATTTTGATTGCATTTATCCAAAAGAATATTGTATATATTTCCCATGAGAACGCCCTTAATATCTGTAATTTGTCTTGTATGCATTGCTTTTTAAATATGTTCCCAGTCTTTCTCTTTTAACTTCCCACCTAACACCACTTGGACATATCGGCATCTTTTGTTTCTTATTTCGTGCTCCTCATTGCTTGCCATTGGACTGATGTTAATCTAAATATTGTTTTTTGTTTGTTTTGTATTTGCTGAGTTGACGTAGCCTTAACCAAGGTCCTACGAGTTATAAAGGGAGTTAGGGCATCAAAAAGATGTTGTAAAAATGGGCCTTTATGTGAACGGTGACTGCACATCCCTGTTCCCCATTCTACTAGCTCATCACTTGCTAAAGAGAACACACTTCATCACACAAACACACTGAAACATACACATATAGAGCTAGACACCTTCACAAATGGGCACGCTCTCTCCATTAAAACACTAACCTGCCTCCATAATTAAAGAGTCTGGTTGGCACAGTTGTCTGCGAGGTGCGCTGGGAGTGTGGGATGGGATAATGCAGGATTGGAAGTGACAGTAACATTTTCTGCAGTGCATTCAGACACACTGTAGCTCGTTAAAAATGCATCTTGTTGTGTACCAACAGTGTTGCCTTTACAGAGTTCCTCATCAGGCCATTTATTGGAGACCATGGGACATTACACAGACACACACCAAGGCAGCGCTCATTTAATTTAACAGTCTCTCAGAGAGACACACACTCACATTTACTGTATGAGGAAACAGTGCGAGCGTTGCAGTGGGACACATTGTGCAGTGTGAAGCATGAGTGACAACATTACAGTGTATGCTTGAACAAGTAAATACATGTGTTTAATTTGGTCAGTTTTCATGGGACATATTGTCAACACAAATACACACTAGTTTATTTCATGTTTGGCAAGCTGCTTGGAAAGAGCGGTGAGATAAGCTACCAAATTAAATGAAGCTGCACGACAGTGAAACTACAGCAGTGAAATGTAGCAACTTACGCTACACCACTAGACAAAAGTAGTTTCCTACACTAGAAGCTACTTTTCTGCCTTCATTTCTTTTCAATTCCATCCATTTGCTTTTAAACAGTAAAAAAAATATATAGCTTGCTAGTAGTTTGCTGTTGAGAAGCTTGTAGATGGTGTTTGCAGATGGCTTTAATAGTACATGTCAACATGATTTGTCATTTTTACACATAATAGTGAAGCATTTGGCTAATCAGGTGCAGCCAGTGTTTGAATGGTTTGTAGCCTGTTGGTTTCTTATTGGAGAGCACCTGCCAATCACAGCTGTACACCCATTCAGCATCCAAAGTTGGGAAGTGGCCCAACCCTTTTTGTTGAAAAACGGTCCTGTGGATGTGTACCATAAGGATTGGTGAGTGTATATAAAATAGTAATGTTATGTGCTGTTTGTCACTAAAAAGCTTGTGGATTCAGAAAACAGTGCCACAACCACGACGCTACAGAGAAATGTGGTCGAACGAGTAACACCCTTCCCTGTGTCAGTGCTACTGCCCAACACTATGTTTATTTGACCTCAATCCCAAATTCACTGTCCTGCTGTCTCAAATATTCACTACAACACCGAATATACACTGAAAATAGTCCCCAGTCAATTCACTTTGTCTTCCTTGAAAAACATTGAAAATCATAGTCCTGTGTCCAGTTCAGATATTGAGTGAAGTTACGCATTTGTGAGCCATTTTTAAGGCTATTTTTCACTAAGAACCAATTGTTTTAGAGGTGAATGCCACTGAAAAGGTAGGGAAGTAAGAATATATGGCAAGACAAACACATTTTTTTTTCTTTTCTTTTTTTTTATAGATTGAGTGCACGTTTTCCTTTTAGCTAATTACGCTTCCTTGCATCTTTGGTCCTGCGTCCTCCAGCCCATGACCCATAAGTTGCTCAAAGTCCTCCATCATTGAGGATATTCCAATCACTTAAATGCTACTCAGAGGAGATGAGGGGAGAAACAAGACTTTCAGAGGAGATTGGAGAGAGGAAACAAAGGTGCATTCATGTGGAAATTCCTCAAAGGGAATCTGGAAGTCTTCAGTGGTTATCTGTTGGGACTGTAAAAGGAGCAGGCTGCTGTGAAAATAACATTGCTGCAATATTAATAGTGTTGCATTAGTGCAGTATTGGGCAACTACCTGTGACGACTACCTTTTGTCTGTTATTTTTTCATTAATATTATAAATGCAGGCTATATAATATCTCGCCTCAGCCCAAGGAGAACAGACTTACTATCTCTACAACCTCGCAGCGTACAATCTATTTGGTGAATTTATGACTGTTTTGGTCGGTTATTTTGTCGTTCATTCACAGTCCACGGCACTGGAAATGGATCTATATTTAGTATTTGTATAGCAAACAGGACACACTCAGATATTTATGAGACATCCTCAACTCTGTGTTAATAGTAATTTAGACATTACACACACCACTAAATGGAGACAAATAACTGCAAGACAAATGTCATTTCACTAAGATTTCCATATCCTACTTTCTCAGATGCTTGTAAATATTCTTCTATTATTACTGCAGTGATACTGTTAGATCTGCTCCTCAGTGCAGAGGAGGCAATTATCACCATGTTGCCTGGTATCTTGGAAAAATGATATTTGTTCAATTTAAGAAATTTCCAGAAACAGCATCACCAAACTGGAAAATATACAGAACTTTACGGACATCAACTAATGTTTTCACATTGATTTAATGTAAAATATGTTTTTTTTTTTTTTATTGCATTGTAATTCAGCTTAAATTTGAATAAGTTAAATGAATATACTGCTGAGACTTTACACAACTCTTTAAATTTAGTTTTTAATGAAACAAAAATAGCATACATTGGATGCCGGTAGATTCAGACCCTTTCACTATTAGCACACTCTTTTGTGTTGTAGGGTCTCCTGTATGGGCAGAAGGAAGAAGGGGAATTGTGAATTGTATGACCTTCTATACACAGGCGTGCGCCTTAGGAAATTATATCAAATTAATTTAAACTGCCACAGTGGACTCCAGTCAGGTTCTAGACACATCAAGGATAATTCAAGCAAACAGGATGCACCTGACCACAATTTATAACCACAGCAGAGTCTGGATACTTTTGTAAATGATAGATTTTGTTGTTTGAGTTTTAATACATTTACAGAAAATTGAAATATCCACAAACTTGTTCTCACTTTGTTGTATTGATGGCTGTATTTTTACTCAATAAAACATTTTATTAAACATTTTCTCCATCAACCACTAAGTAACTTACAATTACAAAGTGCAAACCCCTGGTTACTAAATACTTTCTGGAGCAAGTGTCTTACAACCTTCCTCGATTGCATAGTTTGATGGTGGACTCTTCAGAGACGCTGCCTGCATCTGGCCATAGTCGTATGTTGAATGGATGAAAGTGTTCAAAGAACTCCCAAAGAAGTTTAACAAATGTATACATTTAAATCAAACAAATAAGTAAAAGGTTTCCATCACTGATCCCTTTAATCAGAGTGAAATAGATTTGTAAGTTCAAACAAACACCAAAGCAGTCCAAAAAAACAATATATTTAAACTAACCAAACAAAGGCGTACACAGCACGTGTTATATTAATCAAGATAACATTTGGTGGTGTGTTGTATTGCATTGTATATTTAAAAGTGTTTGTTTGCGTAACATCAACTTTTCTTGTGAAACAACAAGATAGGAGTTACAGTGTGCTGATATGGGTTAATTCACAGACTTGGGCAGTGACAGTTTTCATTGGAGCTCCTTTCTACAAACAAAATCCTCTCTGTAGAGCAAGCCGGACGTTCTGGATGGTTACTGAAGCCAACACATACGGAGCCAAACTGTATGTAGGTAAAACTGAGCTCCTGTTGGAAGGATAAACTTTTGATATCGTGATTTTTGGCATGCTGATGTCCTCTCACACTGTCACGTTATTCGTTTGTTCATTTAATTGCTACCTTGCTGAATTGTGTGACGTTTGTAGACATTGGCATGTTAATAGCTTTGCAATGCATATTCTCTCCATTGTACCTGTATGAAGTTGTTGGATTCACACAGTGTGATTATCTGTAATGCACAGGGATCAGACACATTTAATAGGCTGCCCAGAGGGTTTTTCCAGTCTGTTCCAAGCAACATCTGGCTGTCAAATCTTAGTTTGATTGCTTTGCATGTGTAGTTTAACAGATGATTTTCCCAAGCCTGCGCAGCTGATTGTACATAAGTAACATTCATTTCTTCTTTACAAAAGTGCCAAATGGCATTTGAAATGATCCATTAACACCTTAAACATTGGTGGCAAATAAGCAAATGACCATGTAGTTATTTAAAGGTGGTCAAGCTCGTGAGGAAATAAAAATTTGAAACAGTCTGCCAGCAGGTGGTGATGTGGTGATGCTGAGAGCCATCACAGTGGACCATGGAGAGTGGCCTTTAAATTTCACATTAGTTACTTTAGAAGTGGTTGTAGTCACTGAGGGGTGTTCCAGTGCTCACACACACGCACAGTGAGTCATCCTCTAAACTCTTTGAAACACTTGTTTACAAGGATGCTTCCTCACTCAGTAGATGTTCGGGCTTTAAATGGACTCACGACACATTTTTTCTGTCAGTGTAGTTCAACTAAAGAATCCGTGCTTCATCCGTATACACAGTTAAGTGTCACTAAAGGTCATGGTGGTGAAAATAAAGGTTGAAAAATCTGACTTACAGCTACAGAAGAGGCTGGATGGTCTATTACTTATCTATCATGTTTTCCCAACTAGAACAATCTGAAAGGTAACATCACTTCTCATACTTCCAAACCCAATTAAAATGATTATTCTCAAATTATTAGAGTGAGGACTGTTGTCTGCTGTCCTCATTGTTGCCGTGAACCGAAATTTAAAGGCATCAGCAGCCCACGGTGCAGAAGAGAACCTCAGTTTGCAGCGCACGACAGTATAGTGTGACCTAAATGTGTGTTTTGTGCGCCTGACTTCTGCATCAGGCACACAAAGATAACTGTGCAGTCGGCTATGCCTGCCTGTGAAGGTCTCTTAGTTTACGTGGTGGGTTGGAAGGAAGGATGAATCTGTCTTTTCTCCTCTGTTAGGTGCTCACAGTGAAAGACATGGGTACAGAGTTCCAGAATGAGCAGGGCCTATTCAGCCACGGAGAGGAAGCATCGCAGCACACAGAGGCCACAGCAGGATAACACTCAGTTGCATCATAAAGCAGAGGGACATTTTTTTTTCTCCACATGACAATTCAATCTAGTTTTTAATTTCTAATTCATCAAAGCTACTTTTATTTAAACAACCAAAGCCACTATATGCACAATTGTACATTTTCTGACTTCTGACCACCGACTAGATGCCCATTAATGACATGAGACATCATAAATTAACGTTTCATATGAGGCTACTGATGTATATTTCAAGCAATTTTGCAGGAGTTTTCCTGTGGTTCTGATACTCAACACATTAAAGGCTTCCAATATTTATTTTTTGGGAAGTCATGGCACCTATTTTCAGGTGTTACAACAGCAGTTGAAGGGCAATCTTTTCTGTAAAAGTGTTTATGAGATCTTGGGGGTTACAAAGTTCGAAATTTGCCCTGGAAAACTAAACAACGTCGAGTATATGAGATTCCTTTAAAGGGGACGAGAACTGGACACATATCGTCTTATGTGTGCTCTGAATCACTTTGACCATCACATGTTTCAGTTTTGCCTGTAAGTGGTCTGATTAATGACTTCCACAAAAACTAATTTCTTGTCATCAGAAGACTCAGTTACATCTTTATCTGCCAAGCTGTTTTTTTTTTTT
>NW_007579932.1:67193-67842 GCF_000690725.1 Stegastes partitus
GCCAGCCTATTTATAGGCGGAGCAGTGGCTCTATCAATTATCGTTAAAAAAAACTGAACTAAACATGCTCCCCTGAAAAAATACTAAAATGTACGGAAAACAAGCTCCAACAAACATAAAACGAGGGGAAAATATGCAAAACTAAAGAAAGGGTAAAAAAAATGTGCCCCCAGCACATAACACATGGTACAACACCATATGACTGTGGCAATAAGTCAACACACTTCTGTATCATTGAGTCTGGGTTTTGACATTGACACTGAGACAACTCTGTCACCATGAGGTCCAACTGGAAACTCTTTTGTCGATATAGTATTCATCCAGCATAAAGTTAAAAAAAAAAACAAAAAAAAACTTTTCTTCATTTAAAGCATACTTTGGGTCTCTAGCAACCCACATTATAGATAAAACAGTGGACAAATGTTATGCAATAAAAATAAAGATAGAAGGTGGACACTGCTTAGCTCCAGTGAACAAAGGTTCAAGTTTTTTCAATTAATTGTATTTTCATAGCGCAGTCCACAACATACACTGCCTGGCCAAAAAAAAAGTTGCCACCAAAAAAAAAAGGTCATACACTCTAATACTTTGTTGGACCGCCTTTAGCTTTGATTACGGCACGCATTCGCTGTGGCATTGTTTCGATAAG
>NW_007579932.1:68847-76080 GCF_000690725.1 Stegastes partitus
CTACCTAAATAAAATTAATAAATAGAACCCAAAGAGGATGTCTTCTTCTGGCTATATCAAAACTACCTAAAAACAAAAGTATAGTATAATCAAATTGTCCCTTACGAATCCCTTGAGCCTTAAACGCAACAAGTGTCTCCACTAGCTCATTAACAACAAACTCAACAGACACATGGGCAAGCTCAACACCACACAGAAGCTGCCAGGGAATGACGAGATGGCAAGCCTTGTGGGGCTTGACTGGTGGACTGGAGTCAGGCCTGGACCAATCAGCTGTCAGCTGCAGAGAGGAGTAGGTGGTGCAACAGGTGTTGGGATGACAAAAGGGCCAATCAGGGTGCAAACTGTTGTACGAAGCTGTATACAATAGATCATCATTGGCATGAAAGGGGAGAATGAGTGCAACGGTCCAGGGCCATAGCAGCAAAAAGATTATGATTTTATAATTTGGTATTTCGACACCAGAACATTGTTAAAGACAAATATCAGGGAGTCAAGGGCTTAAATGAAAAACAAAAACAAAAAAACAAAAATGACAACAATAAACAAACAAGTGACAGGTTTAATGTTGTGGAGAGGGAACAAGTCTTCCACCCATCCATCCATCCATCCATCCATCCATCCATCCATCCATCCATCCATCCATCCATCCATCCATCCATTTTCTTCCACTTATCCGGGGTTGGGTAGCAGATGCAGCAGGCGGAGCAGGTCAATCCAGAGTTCCCTCCCCGGCAACGCTTTCCAGCTCTTCCTGGGGGATCCCGAGACAGTCTCAGGCCAGCCAAGAGATATAATCCCTCCAGCGGGTTCTGGGTCTGCCCCAGGGTCTCTTCCAAGGTGAACATGTTTGAAAAATCTTCAGAGGAACCCTCCCCGGACGCATCTGAATCAGATGTCCAAACCACCTCAACTGGCTCCTTTCGAGCAGCAGCTCTACTACGAGCTCCCTCTGGATGTCCGAGCTCCTCACCCTATCTCTAAGGCTGATCCGCATCCCCGCCGCTTTGCATCCGGCTGCAAACCGCTCCAGTGCGTGCTGAAGGTCACAGTGTCTGTCACAGTGTCTGACTTATTGCCAAGAATGCGGACACAGCTCGCACTTTGGTTGTACAGGGAGCGAATGGCTCGTAGCAGCGAGCCTGGTACCCCATACTCCCTCAGTGACCCCCACAGAGTCCCTCGGGGGACACGGTCATAGGCCTTCTCCAGCTCCACAAATCACATGTGTACTGGCAGGTTGAGTTCCCATGACCCCCCTCAGCAGCTCCGCAAGGGTAAAGAGCTGGTCCACTGTTCCACAACCAGGATGGAATCCGGATTGCTCCTCCTGAATCCGAGGTTCGACAATTGGTCGGAACCTCCTTTCCGGCACCCCAGAGTAAACTCTTCCTGGGAGACTGAGAAGTGTGATACCCTGGTCATTTGAACACACTCTCTGGTCCCCCTTTTTGCCACTCCACAGGCACTGTACCCGATGCCCACGCGACACTGAAGAGACAAATAAGCCATGACCGTCCGACAATGTCCAGAGCCTTAAGCATCTCGGGGCTAATCTTGTCCACACCCAAGCGCTTTGCCACCGAGAAGCTTCTCAGCGACCTCTACCACAGATGTGGACACAGAAGCCCCCGAGTCTTCAGGCTCTGCCCCTTCAGCAGAGGACATGTTTACCGGGTTCAGGAGTTCCTCGGGGGGTTAGGGTTAGGGTTGCAAATAAATGTTTAAGGACGTTTCTATTTAAAGATAACTATGAGAGCGGAAAGGAGGCTGGTACACATAGCAACAGACAGTGGCGAAAGGGATGTGTATTTGTATAGCACATTATATACACAAAAGCATTCAAAGTGCTTTACATAGTGTATGAAAACCTTAAAACATGTTCTCAGTTCCATAATAATTAAAGTTTCTAAAACAGAACAGGGCACACATTTATGTTTAAAAATAGACAATTGAGTGATTTAGAAATTACTATAGAATGCTTATGCTTATTTCTGCATTTCAGAGATTCAAGACTAAAACTATGTGTGAAACTATGTGCACATACAGTGGTTTTATGCATCTGGCTCACTGTGTAGGATGATGTTGACCCAAACGACACCTGCAAAGGTTTTTTTCTTTGTTTAGTTTTGTTTCTGTTTTTTTTTTGCAGCAGCAGATGTAATACTTGATGCCAATGTTGCGTAAATCCAACATTGCCTATATTTTCGGAGGAGAATGAGCCTTTAGCCTGCAAGCTGTCATCCTTTTGTATCAGTGGCAGGCTTTGCAGTTGTAGTAACTCAATTTAATTGGCTGCCATAACTGGTGGAGCAAAAAACAGGGGGGAAAAAAGAGTCAATCATATTGATCCAGGGTCTATGATTTTTGCAACAGAGATTTAGGGAAATGCAGAAAATGCAAGATGAAAAAACAAGATGAATGGGACTCATGGGGGAAACAAAAACGTGCATATCATGTTCTTAAAATATTAACATTATAACATATGTTCATTTGCATCTTATTGTATAATCTTGGTGGAGAGTCCAACGATAACGACAACAGTTTAAGTCATAACAGGATGTTATGAGGTTATAGATCATGCTTTGATTGCTGCAACTGACATCTCTTTTAATAAGCAGGCTCGCGGGACCATGGTTAAAAAGTGAAACAATAAGCAGCATCAACTAATAAGTCTCCATGTTTTACCATCCTAATGAAACCATTAGTCAATTTGTGTGAGCGGTTATGTAATGGACAATCCCTTATATTCTCTGTCATCAGAGCTGCACTGTAGGTCTCATGGTCCAAGGACTTAACCTTAGGTCCATTGTGGTTTTGTTTTTAATGAGTAGATGACTATTTGAAATCATAGTTAAAAGAATTAGTTATCTATGAAAGCATATAGGAACTGCAGCTTAAAAAACAAAGTCTGAGATGTTTTCTAAATATGCCTTTATAGATCCTCATTTGGTATTACTAATTATGTGTGTGAAAACTGTCATTTGTTTCTCTTCAACGAGGAAGTCATTGTAGTATGAACTTTTTATTTATAACAATTCACAGGGATTTTACATCAGAGCTAACAATTTTGCAAAGTATGCCATACTAATTATAGAATTTCAGTCATCCATTGGCTTTCATTCATTCATGAAGTGCAAAAATCAATTTGTGTGAAACTTGTTAACCTCAAAATTAATGTTGTGCTAAAATGGATAGAAACCATCTTCCCTGAAAAGTAGAAAACTATTTTATAGGAATTGTTATGCTTGCAAATAAATTTTTTTTTTTTTTTTAAATTGGCAAAACCACAAACCACCTTGCAGACTTATGCCACAGATTCCACCCCTTTTTATGTGCTCTTATAGAGGCTTTCTTATTCTGCAAAACTGCCCAGTGCTGTTGCCCAGATCACCTTTGATGATAGTGAAACCAAAATATTGTGGTAATAGTTGCTGCCATTTTGCGCAATAGTGAAGATGTGATATTGAAGTCTGGCAACTCATTGTATGCTGGTGAAAACTGGGTGTCTGTAAAGACACACATCATGTAGGGACTGCTCGCTGTATAAATAACAAAATATCTGCTTTTCTCCAAAAGACTGGTTGTGCTCTTTTGTTGCTTGCTACAATGCCAGCATCAACTCCCTAATGAAATTAGTTTAAGGTTCCCCAGATTTCTAAGAATATTAGATAGTACAGTTTGCTTACTATACGATTCCTTCACAGAGGTACAGAGGTGCTGCCACAACTACCTTATTCAGAGTAGCTGTCGATCGTAGATGCCAATTGTGATGACAGACACCCTTTTGATAGCATTAAAATAACTAATAAAAAACATACTATTTAACCCTTTGACACACAACATAAACACACCCCTTCTAATGCACAACATGGGTCAAAAAGGACCCATTTGTCCAAGTGTGATTTAGAATTAAATAACTTCATACTAGAAGAATTTGATGATTTGGGCCAAATAATCAAACTGTTGATATTTTAAACATGTTTGTCATTTTCATTTTTATTTTGACAAGGCCTGCTGGTTACTTGACCTCACAATGTCACTCGTCACTTCAGCACTGAAAAAAGTAGCAAGAACTAGGACACAATGAAGAAATTGTTGTGAATATTTCAACAAGTAGGGACCCTGTTTCAAAACTATCGTCTGACCTAAACAAACAATAAAACAGGTTAATCATATACTGAAAAATTTAAAGAAAAAAAAAAAAAGAGAAGGAAACTTATCTGGTCAGACCAGCAACCTCATGTCAAAAAGGAAAAAGTCCAAATATCCTCCGCAGTGGAACTTTGGACACATTCCTTGGGAAGATGTCTGCAAAATGGACCCTCTTCCAAGGCTTGCTGGTNAAATTGTTGCAAGCGCAAGGACCAATTCATCAGCCTCCGATAGGCATTGCGCATGCGCCAAACAAAGACCAGGGGATTGTGGTCCGTGTATACAAGCACAAGCACGCCAGAACCACCCACGTGCACCACGAAGTGTTCCAAGGCCATAACCAAAGCCAGCGCCTCGAGCCAGCAAGACGAACAAGTAGCGTAGGCAAGGTCCTTAACGCAAGTTCCCTCTAGTGTCAACGCCACGGACAGGCCCTCATCTTCAGGGGGTGCTGAACCAGAAAGCTCACGTACCCCTGTCATCTAACTGACGCGCGGCCGGGAGTCTTCAGCACCAGCGTCACTGGACAGCTCCCCAGGGATCACAACAGGCTTGTCAGACCACGACACACACAAATGACCTCTCTCATGATAAGGTTTTAACATATTCCCATGGCACAGACGTGTAGCACGGCGACGGTCAGGGGTGGAGACTAAACAGCCCCGATCGGCAACCTTGGTTTTTACGACATAAGGACTACAAAACCGCGCCTGCAAACTGGAGCCAGGAATAGGCAATAAAACCAAAACCGTCCCACCAGGTTCGAACTCTCTCACCGTGGCTTGTGTACCAAACCCGAGTCTACCAGAACGAGTTCAAAAGGCTCACCAACAGCTGGAACTGGAAACAAGGGAGCAGGAGGAATGGCCCAATCAGGTTTCCCCGCAACTCGACCAGCAATCAACTGCTGCCTGGACAGCAACAAACTACCCACGTCAGGTATGTTAAGCCCACTTCTCTCTCCGTTCCAATTAGGTAACAAGGGTACATTACTGCACTCAGAATCGAACACACACATAAAACTGTCACGTAAGTTAATGTCATCCTCATCCTGATTTTTGTCACGTTTCGCAGCTGCACGCGTAACGGCACAAGAAGTAAAAACAGCTGGACAATGCAATGCCAGCTCGTCAGGAGGTTCACACGCAACAGGGACAGGTGTAACCTCAGGTGTCACCAACACTCTGCCTCCTGCCAGATCATTGCCCATTATCACAGAGACACCAGTGATCGGGAAACCAGGACGCACACCAACCACAGCATCTCCCGACCACAGGTCCGACTGGACAACAATTCTGTGCAAAGGAACTCCAATGTCCTGCATATCAAAACTACGGACGGGGACGTCAGAGCCAACAGCAGTGTCACTGTTCAGCGGCAAAACCCCCTCCAGAGCAAAAGACTGAGAGGCTGCAGTATCCCGCAATATTTTCACCGGGATCTTTTCACCATCGATGGACACAGACACAAAACCATCCATCACAAACGGCCTAAAACCAGCATAGTCACAGGAATTTGGAGACTGAAGTGACTGACTAACATGGCTCATAGTTGCGATTAGTGCCACGGGTCTAATGTTCTTTTTGTGTAGTGCCGGGCAGGTAGAAATAACATGACCCTTCTTTTTGCAATAGAAACATGTGACGTCATCCTTAATTTTTGTCTCAGGTGCGTCTGTTCTAACGTCAGCCTTAAGCACAGAGTCAGGAAGTGGCTCAACAGGCACAGACACATTCGTGCTATCCCTGCCACTACCGTCGGTTCGGCTAGATCGGCTAAATGCAAAAGGCCGGTCTGCAAAACGAGACTGGTGTGTCAGCACGTACTCGTCCACAAGCACAGCAGCTTTAGTCACGTCAGTAACTTTGTTTTCGTTTAAATATGTGGTGATATTATTAGGGAGGCAATTTTTCAAATCCTCCATCAATATTAGCTGCTTAAGCTGATTAAACTCAGTCACATTCTGCGAGGAACACCACCTGTCAAACAGGACCTCTTTCTCTCTCACAAATTCCACATAAGGCTGATCATATTGCCGTCTCAGTCGGTGAAATTTTTGTCGATAAGCCTCCGGCACAAGTTCATAAACACGAAGGATCGCAGCTTTAACTTCGTCAAAATCAAGACAATCAGCAGCAGACAGTGATGCATAAGCTTCCTGCGCCTTCCCAACAAGTGAATATTGCAATAAAATTGTCCACGCCTCTTTAGGCCACTTAAGTGATTCAGCTACCCTCTCAAACAGAGTAAAGTACTTGTCAACATCCTTCTCGTTAAATTGAGGGACGAGACGAATATTTTTACTCACGTCAAAATGTGTGTCATGAAGCTGCTGCTGCCACTGCATGCCCAACTCGAACTCTCGCAGGCAAATTTGAGTCTGATACTCAACTTTCTTCTGCTCCAAGGACAGCCGCTGAAGCTCCACTTCCAGCTCCTTTAAATGAACGGCTTCCCCCATACCAGAGCTAGGGCTTTTCGGGACCACTGAAGCCGGAAAAATCCCACGCTCCACCAGCGCGGAGAACACCTCCGACTTAACAGTGGGTTTGTTAGCCTGCTTCGAAACGAAGACTTCATAATACTCAGCAAGCGCCACTAAATTATCTTTGGAGCACTTATGAAAAACATCCAAAGTGGGTGCTGTCACAAAGTCTTCCAGAGCAAAACTGAAAGACATGATTAAATCGAAAACACACGCAGCCCAAACAACAAAAAGGCTATTGCGCAATACCAAGAGACCCACAAATGTCCCAACCAGGTACTCAAATTGATTGAGAAAAATCAGCAAAAATATCCCTACAACGAAGTCAGAACGAAATGCCCCTAAAGCAAAAGTTACCACACAATCCCTAATAACTAAGGGCAAAAACACAAAGGCAACTAAAGGGCAAACAAAGACAACGCGCGAGGGTTATTTATTTGAACGAGCCCCCATAAATATGTTACGGCCCAAAGAAGGCACCAACATATTAAAAGGTAACACAGGGAACGAGGGTATTTTAACTTTCATTTGTTTTATTTTTAAAAACAATTTGAAAGAAAATGAATAAACTCCCCAATCACCCCGTGCCCCCC
>NW_007579933.1:0-13667 GCF_000690725.1 Stegastes partitus
CATCCGAACCACAACTGCCTGAAAAAGTCAAGTATCCAAACTGCATTTGACCTTTGAATGACAAAAATATTGCAAGTAGTAATTTAAAGGCTCATCTCCTTCCGCTGACCTCCGTCCTCCTGCCTGTGACCCAGAAACTGATCTTATTTCCTAAAATCCATCTCGGGGAGAGAACAAACATGTTGGAGGAGCTATGAGTGAAGAATCGTGTGCATCCTCACTGAAGTTTATTTTACACCTGTGTGTATAAAAAGCACACTTGGAATATACGAGTTAAGCAAGAGGCTGGACGGACAAATTATAACACAAGTCAGTTTTTATTTGTGTTATTGTCGTGTGTGTAGCAGTTGCATGATTTTTTAAAAAAAAGTGCATTCTTGTCACTTTATGCCACACTGTGAATTAAGTTCTATGTATATAAACATATACAGTAAATCCATCATGAACACTGTTGTGCTCTTCTGACAGCGATCTTAAAATACTGTGATCAGCATAATGAAACAACACACAGACGATGCCGGTGTGACACTCGTCGTCTTTATTTGACGTATTAAAATGACAACTCTGAGGTGAATATGGCCCATTTTATGAAACGCTTGTTGCCTCGACTGCTCTCTCCTCGTGTCTTCTTTGTTCGCATCTCAGGTAGAAGGGACCAGGACATGAGGAGAGGAGGCGAGGAAGGTATCGAGGATGTACAAACTGGAAAACAGTGTATCTAACTGATTTTGCTGTTCATGAATGCAGTGTTGGGAAGGCTGGTAGTTACAGATTACTGGGCACCCTTTAAAAAAATGTAATAAGCAATGTTACTATTTTAGTTACCTAATCAAAGCCATACAACTCATCACATTTGATTCCTCTTCTAACAAAGGATTTAAACTGGACAATAAAGCTGGAAATATACATCTAAAGCAGCTGCACTGTAATGTCAGAGACCTTTTCTGGTTTGTGAAGGAAAATATCGAATATAAAAGGAGCATGTCTAGACATTGAGACATCTTAACCCTTGACGGTGTCGCACTCTGAATTTGTTCTAATAGCTTTAGAAGTGACCCACATTACGCAGAAATATACCAACAAAAAGCCCTTGTGCATTGCGGGGAAAAAAACATCTTTGTAATCGCCAACATTTTCATCGGTAACTGTAATTTATTTACATATTTCTTGTCAGTAACTGATTACATTTATTTTGTAAACGAGCTATGCACTGCCATTACATGTACTAATTACTTGCCAACACTGCATACACAAATTCAGTCATTTTGAGCCAGTTGAGAAGCAACAAAAAAACAGTCTGATGCTTCAATTGTGTTATATACCAACCCAGTCTCGCAGCACAGATTAAATTTTGTGACTATTTTACGAATTGCTGTGAGACTGGGTTACATATAAACACTATACGAGGAACAGGACTTGGAGAATGAAGTGGTAAAAACATTTGAAACAAGTTGTAATTACACAGAACACATTTATTTACTTCCAATTTCATTTTTCAGTACAAAAACATGAAACCGACGTGGCACAATGTTACACAACAACACATGACTCGTTTATGACGTCCGTAAACAGCAAATACTGTAAAAATCTAGACAGTGTTTGTGTGAAGTATTGTGAGCTATAGATTTAATTTAACGTTACATTATCTTTGATTTCGTTTGGCACAGATGAAATCATAACAATCAGCATGATCAGGTGCAACTGCAGTTCACGCCACCAGAGGGTGTGATTTTAACAGAACATCAGTCTTCAATCTGCTTCTTCAGACTTATTAAAAACTCCTTTAAATCAGTCCACAGCATCGGTTCAACCTTGTCAGTACCTGAAAAACGTCCAGCAGCTGTGTGTGATTTCCTATAAGGCAGAACCACATACCTGACTGGTCTTCCTCCGGTGCCCACACACACAGTTTAGCCTGTCTTCAGCATTGTGGGTCCACTGTGGAGGATTGTATCAGGCCATAGTCGGGCTGCTGTGCTGCAGCTTGACCATTTGTGCAGCTATTAGCAGCAGCACTCCCGCGAGGAGCTCCAGGCCGTAGGAGACCCAGGCCAGGCCCAGAGACCAGCCGAAGGCGGTGCGAACGTAGGCCAGGCCCTCCTGCCCCACCAGCCTCTCGGTCTCAGCCAGGGCCTGCTGCGAGTAGATGATGTAGAGGCTCGCACCGCACAGAGTTAACAGACCTGGAGATTGATGCACATCCAGAAAACAGACGTTATGTAAATTCTGGGTCTTTAAACTCAGCTGGATGTTAATATTCATTTGAGGGAATTCAGGGACAAACAAACAAACAGAAAAACAGCTGCTTTATAGATTTAAAATATTCATTTAAGCGTTTTACCCAGTATGTACGGAGTGGAGCTCAGTGCTATTAAGGCCATTTGTTTATGAGATTTATAAAAGCTGATGATCTGCGACTGCAAACTTCTTTGTCACTAATCTTTTAAGAGTGTTCTTTGGGATTAATAAAGTTCAATCGTATCTCATTCATTGAAAAACAATACATACAGTTGAAACCAGAAGTTTACATACGTTGTATAAAAAGACACACAACCTTTTCTTTTCTCACTGTCTGACATTAAATCACTAAACTTTTCCTGTTTTGAGCTCAGTTAGGATTACCAACATTATTTGTATTTGCTAAACACCAGAATAATGAGTGAGAAAATTTTTTAGACATTTTTATTACTTTCTTCAAAGTCAGACATTTACATACATGTCCTTAGTATTTGGTAGCATTGCCTTTAAACGGTATGACTTGGATCAAATGTTTCCTTCCACAAGCTTCTCACAATAGTTTGATGAATTCTTCCCATTCCTCCTGACAGAACTGGTGTAAGCTGCCTTGCTTTGCACACGTTTTCAGTTCTGCCCACAAATGTTCTCCAGGATTGAGATCAGGGCTTTGTGATGGCCACTGTTTGTTGTCCTGAAGCCACTTTGTAACTAATCTGGCGGTATGCTTAGGGTCATTGTCCATCTGAAGACCCATTTACGCCCAAGCTTTAACTTCCTGGCTGATGTATTGAGATGTTGCTTCAATATTTCCACATAATGTTCTTTCCTCATGATGCCATCTATTCTGTGAAGTGCACCAGTCCCTCCTGCAGCAAAACACCCCCACAACATGATGCTGCCACCCCCGTGCTTCACAGTTGGGATGGTGTTCTCAGGCTTACAAGCTTCCCCCTTTTCCCTCCAAATGTAACGATGGTCATTAAGGCCAAATAGTTCAATTTTAGTTTCATCAGACCACAGGACATGTCTCCAACAATTAAAGTCTTTGTCCCTGTGTGCATCTACAAACTGTAATCTAGCTTTTTTTTTGTTTTTGTTGCTTTTAGAATAATGTCTTCTTTCTCTCTATGCATCCTTTTAGTCCATGTTGGTACAGGACTGGTTTTACTGTGGATAATGACTCTCTGACCAGCTTCAGCAGCATCTTTACAAGGTCTGCTTTTGTTCTGGGGTCGATACACACACTGTGCACCAAAACACTTCATCTCTGGGACACAGAACTCGTCTCCTTCCTGAGCGCTATGATGGCTGGACATTCACATGGTGTCCATACTTGTGTATAATTGTTTGAACAGATGAACCTTCAGGCATCTGGAAATTGTACCCAAGGATGAACCTTGTGGAGGTCAACGATTATCCTCCTGATATCTTGGCTGATTTCTTTAGATTTTCCATGTTGTCACAAAAGGAAGCAGTGTGTTTGAGGTGTGCCCTAAAATGCATCCACAGGTGTGCCTCCAATTAACTCAGATGTTGTCAATTAACCTATCAGAAGCTTCCAAAGCCATGACATCATCATCTGGGCTTTCCCAAATAGTTTGAAAGCATAGTAATCTTAGTGTATGTAAACTTCTGACTTTGAAGAAAGTAGTAAAAAATCTATTTAAAAAAAAATCTCTCTTTCATTATTCTGGCATTTAACAAATAGAAAGAATTTTGGTAATCCTAACTGACCTAAATCAGAAAAAGTTTAGTCTCATTAAATCTCAGACAGTGAGAAAAAAAAAAGGTGATATGTCTTTTTATACAGTGTATGTAAACTTCTGGTTTCAGTGCTTAACAAATGTATTAGACCACCTGTCTAATTTGTTAAGCACTGTGTACATTCCAGCATTATGAATTTGATGATTACTTTGAACAAACTGCATTCTCCTTTTTATACCCAAATAATTTGAGTCGGCTCACTGGGCTTCTCCAAGAAGTCAGAAAGTAAGCAAGCAGAACATTCAACCACAAAAACATTTTTTTTCTGTTCAGAAATAACTATAATTTGACATCTTAATCACAAAATAATAATGTGCTTTACTTTTTCTCTCTCTCTTTTTTTTAAGCAGTAAATTTGAAAACTCATGGATAGCAATAATTATTATATTTTAGTATTTAAAACATCATTTCGGTTAAAGGGCTCCTACATACTGGTATATTAACCATTACAGAAACATAAGAAATGATTTTGGTAATTACCAATGCTGTTATTTAGGGCAGCTGTGGCATAAACCTTACGTTACGTCTCATAAATTTGTTAAGCACCATGGATACCGCATCGACATTATAGTTAGATAATAAAGGCCTTTTATTATTCTTTAGGCAGTGTTCCACAGGCTGCAATCATCCAACATCACTCTCACACAAGACACTGTTCGAGTAGATGAGGAGGCTTTAGGTGAAGAGACAGAACAAGTGGCATTATTGCAACAAGAGTTATGTCATATCTGTAGGGAGAGACGCCTGGAATAGTGCTGCAACGTGACTCATATCTCACATGTGTGGAGGGGTAAAGAACATCCCCGTTTGGACGCGCACTGAGCTTTCGTCTGCCTCGGATGTGGTGCCGTTCAGCAGGATTTTACACACAAACACCTGCATCAAAATCTAGCATTAACATATCAGTCAGAGCTCCGTCCTGAGGGTTCATCGATACGAACAACAGCAGCACCAATCCACTCATGACGCGACCCAAAACCCTCATATCGTTAGACACAGGAACTACACTGACGCATGTGTTGTCCTCGTCAGCAGAGAATAGACGGAGACATACACATGGTCCACACATTGTTGCTATTGGAAACCCTTTTAATTTTGACAGCTTGCTATTGGTTTTAAGGGGATGCAAGTGGAGCTACCCAGGGCGGAACTAATAAAGGTTTTATTACAATTACACCCCGAGGTGCTACAAACTAGGAATATGATGAGGAAACTGCATCTGATGTCTCATTTTTATGCACCTCATCGCAAAGAGCACAGGGACATAAAAACAAGAAGAGGCACAGCCGAGAAATGACTGAAATACAGAGGAAGGGCAACGATGAATTAAAATGAGCTTGACAGACAGAGAGCCAATCAGTTTTGATGTCTGATACTTGGCCAAAACAGCAAACATTTACTGGCATTTTATTTCCTGTAAATACTGGCTGCTTGTCAGTGAAGGAAGACAGTATGAAGTCTACTTGTATCCTGTGAAACATTATTAGCCCATCGTGGCCACACATGAGTACTTTCAGACTGTAATATCTCAACTAATAGATTGATTGCCAAGAAACGTTGAACAGACATTAACCAAACACCTTTTATTAATCTCCCGTTTTTCATTTTGCTGCATCTTCAGGTCTAATTTGTCCACTTGTTTGGTTTCTGACTAAATGTCAGGAAAACTAATGGCATGTGACATTTCAAAGTTGTCATACTGATGTTAACATCTGCTCAAATCTCCAACTATGTTCGCCAGTTTATTCACCGATGAGCCACATTATTAAAACCAGAGCTCAACCAGTATGTTTTTTCAGGGCCAATATGGATACAGATTGTTAGTAATAAAGAAGATATTTATATGGTACAGATATGCTTTGGCAGTAAAAATGAAAATCTTGGTGTCAAAATTTACAATAGCACAAATTCCAGCTAAAAATTTTGTTAAAATGCCTTTGTTTATATATATTTTACATGTTTAATGAAAAGACAACATTTTAACATTTATTTTTCTGTGTTGATTGGCTGGTACTCATGATGAGTCACTACAGACAGAAGCAACTACATGGGACCTAAAGTAGCATATTTTTAGATGCATTTACTTTATTGGAAATTGGTTTTATAAAAAATAATGTTATGGATAATTGGAAAAATGCTGAATATCTAATTCAATCATCAGTCAAAATAACAATTGGTCTGTCCTTAATTTAAACCTCCTGCTCTGACCTGTCGCGCCTGTCATGACTCAGCTCACTTAGGAAGTAACATAACAACAACCAGATGGTCTCCGCTGTAACAAAGCTGAACGCATTTCAATGAATAATAGCTTTTTAAGATAACGTAAATCAACACAGGCCGTACAAAAGGAGGAATAGAAGCCTGTGGATGCTTCTAACTAGAACTTATAAACTCGCTTACGTGTCATCTATTAACAACGAAAGACCTCGAAATTACAGTCCTGCGTTGCTGTACCTGCATTCATTAACCAGATCAAAAAGTATGGACGGGAGCACAATCTTCAGATCTGCTGTTTTAACATTTACCTAAATTGTAAACTGTGCTTAAAAAAAAAAACCTTAACCTGACCCAACCTCCAGTCACATGTACGAGGTTCCAGGACTGGTGTCACAAAAGATATAATTCAAATCCAAACTACAAACTACAAGTTTTCCCCTTCCAAGTAATCCCCCTGGAGTCTAACACGCTTCCCCAGCCTTCTCTGCCACGCCACCATGCACTCCTGGAAGGATTCTTCTGGGATCCTCCACAGCTCCGTCGCAGCCAACTTGATGTTGTGAACGTCTTCAAAACGGGTCCCCTTGATGACCCCCTTGAGTTTGGGGAAGAGGAACAAATCCCACGGAGCCAGGTGGGGTGAGTAGGGAGGTTGCTCCAGCACGGTGATGTTCTTCTCAGCCAGGAACTATTGGATGCTCAGGGCATTGTGAGCAGGTGTGTTGTCATGGTGAGGCAACTCATCCTGACACAACTCTAGTCTCTTCCTTTCACTTGAACGAAGCAAACGCCACAGGATCTCTTTGTAGACGTGCTGGTTGATCGTCTGCAGGGGAAAACTGGTCGCTTGTAGTTTGGGTTTAAATTATATTTTTTGTGACACCAGTCCTGGAACTTTTCGGAACACCTCATATATCATGGATTCAACCAAACAATATGCAGCTCTTTTCAAAACAAACCTTAAGAAACACAAGACAAAGAGGCAGTCATGAGCTGCTGACTTTCGGTCACAATCGCCCTGAGTGACAGTTCTCCAGACCTTCTAAACGGGTGCCGTGTTAAACGGATCGGGCTGGTTCTGTGACACCCTGCAGATGTTCAGACACAGTTTAGGGACACCATTGCTACATATTGGGCTTAGCAAGGCCTGTATTTGGTTTAAAGAGACACAAACAAGGCAGAACACTTCATTCTACTATAGCAGAAAGATAGTGAGGTGTGGTCAGACCATTCTCCTGCACTGATGTCCACTACAGAGATAAGCACACTACACAGACTAACTGATAATTAAAATAACAGCCATAACTACAAACAGCACTTTTGCCATTACGGCTCAAAAACTACCATAGGAAAATAACACTTAAACATTTTAACAATGCTGTAAGTTGACACTGACACAAAAACATGGACTGCTTTCCAACATGGATGCACTTTGCTAATGTTCTCATTTCAGAGGAAATCTTATTCAGAATGTCAGTCACACTAAAATGAAGTACAAAGGGAGGCAATGGAACAACCCTGCAAGACGCCCAGACAAATACTCATTAAGCTGTTTAACGGCTGATGAGAAAGTAGCTGCGACACTAGTTTGAAGACGGAGCAAAGCAATTAAGAGAGAATTGTAATTATCACATGTATGTTGCCATGCATGCATCATGTGTGTGTGGGAAAGGGAGCGTACATGCATTTGTTCCCCGATTATTTCGTAGTTTCCCAGTCAAACACTTGTAAGGCACAATCTCACCGTCACCCTTTGGTGCTAACAAACTGTTTCCCGTTGGTGTCAGGTTTTTATTAACACAACGCGCGTCGACTGGAAATGTTCAGGTATGGCTGTTAAACGCTTGAGTCAAGAGCAGCAGAAAGCTGAACAATGAACAGAGCAAAAGAAAACGTTTGGAGCAGCGATGCCAAAAAAAAAAGAAAGAAAGGACAAAGTGTTTGGCTTGGAGACCGGGTGCGCGGGGTGTGATATTTTAAAAGTCAAAGAGTGAGCAAGTTCACAAGACGACGCCAATCTAATTCAAGCCATTATTCTGGTCCACACGTCACCATGCGCTGCTTGTTAAAGTGAGACTATAAAGAGTCTTTTTAAAGAAGGGTTCATCCATCACAAGGCCCTCTTTATGGAGGTCATAAGGCGCTGGCAGGAGAGTTTATGTGGAATAACTTGATTACTGTAACAACTAGGTCAGTAATAACATGGTTAACACGAATGTACCTCGAATCATAGCTCAATTTTACTTGTTAGAACATATAAGTGAAGTGTATATCTTACCTTAGACGGCCTTTTACCTGTGACACAAATATTATTTTTAGAGTTTCCTCATTTTGATTCAGTTTACTCTGTGACCTTAGTGGCACAGACTCAACACACATCAAAAGGAACAACACGACTTATTCTTGCTCCGATTGTGATCCTAATTTGGATCGGATAACCAGGTTACCTTGTTAAGTGGCAGCTGCATTATTTAGGATGTTATCTTCATCTTGTTAGGCACTGCTTTGACACGTTAGTGGCTCTTTGTCAGCCCTTTGAACTTTGTGGTGTCTTAAACAGATGACTGGTGTCCTCGGGGCGGAAATTCTTTTTTTGTAAACAGTCCTGCATCATGAATGGCGGGTTGGGAACTTTTAATCAATGAAAGACACTAAGAAAGAAGTTGTATCACGAGGAGCTAAAAATATTTTTTTTTTTTAGATATAAAGATGATTGAAACTTGGTTAAAACCTTCCGTGTCATGATAGGATATTATTTTAGATTTTTTCTTCATGCCTTACCATTTAATGACTAATTAATGATGCATAATGTTCACAAAATCATGCTCAATTCAAGCAGGGCTTTCAAGACGGATGATGCCCAAAGTGGGGGTCGGGACCCCTCCAGGGTCGCGAAATGTTTAATAGATTAATTGCAAAAGAGTTACGAAAGTTCGAAAAAAACAGTCTGCTGCTCCTGCATCCTGCATGTTTACTCAACCCTACAGTGTATACATGAACACTACTTTGACCACTAGACTCCAACCACCTCTGGGCGTAGTGGGGATAGTGGGTGCCATTATTTTGAGAGTGAAAGAAGAAAAGTTTGGGGAATGCTACTCGTGATTTGTAGATTTTTCTGTTGCTATTTTATATGGAAGTTAATCTTGTTTTTCTATTAGAAAGGACTTTGGTTCAATGTCTGTTGCTTTACAGGGCCTAAAAAAATAAAGTACACAATGCAATCTTACACTTATTTTCTTTCTAAACCTGCTCAAACTCTCAGATTTCACCGGGATCATGAGTGAACAAACCTTTTCAAGTCCATCCACAAATTCTCAGTTGGATTGAGGTCTGAGCTTTAACTCCATAACATTCACCTCGTTGTCTGTTAACCATTTCTGTGTTGCTTTGTCTGAATCTTTGGGGTAACTGTCTTGCTTCTCCCAAGTCACAACTCTCTTGCAGAGTACATCAGGTTGATATTTGGTATTTCCCAATACTTTGCTCCCTTTTATAAGCCTTCCAAGGCCTGCTGCTGAGAAGTATTCTCACATCATGATGCTGCCACCACCGTGCTTCATGCCAGTGATGGTGTTTGTGATGATGTGCAGTGTTTGGTGTTTGCAAAACAGAGCTTTTAATCTGATGACCAAAAAGCCCAATACAATCTTTTTTTTTTTTTTTTGGGAAATTCTTGTCAAAAACAGCCCAATTAATTTGACCAAGAAGCAACAAAAGGGAAAACTTCCAGGACGGGTGAGAACTTTTTTATAGGCACTGTAAATGTGCTACATAAATAACGGTGACTTGACATTAACGAAGACAATAATAATGATTACAACTATACCACAGCCTAATTTTTCATATTGATGTTAGCAGTATATTGTTCCTGAGAGACGTACATGAGTCTGTTGTCTGTTTACTTTCCATTATTGATATTTTATGGCCTACATGAACCACAGGTTGATTTTTTTTTTGTGTGTGTGTGTGCTTTAAGGACTGTAAACTCTAAACAGAATATTCGACTGGCACAACTTTAGCATGCAGCTAAGCAATTTGAGTTCACTGTTCACCAAAAAAAAGCTTCCATTACCCACTTGACAGAGTACAGGATAAAGAGCTCCTGATGTAGCAGAGGCAACAGCTTACACACACACACACACACACACACACACACTAAAACACACACACACACACTAAAACACACACACTAAAACACACACACAAGCACCTGTTTGTTCATGCATACTTATCCAATATGGCCAAATCACACAGCCGGTCAGTCTTGGTAATAAACTCTCCCTTTGGCCTCTCAATAACTTTAGTCACACACATAAAACACTCCAATCTGCTCAGACAAACCACACGGCTTTGCTTTGCTGCCATACACATAAATTGTGTGTATATATAGCCTATATTTATTCCAGCAAACACACCACAGCTACTATAAACGGAGAGTGCTACTGTAAATTACCACCACACTGATTGGGACAATTTTCGAATCTAAATTAAAAAAAGAAACAAGGAAATTGTCTTTGCTTTGTGCCCCTTGTAATCTTATTTTTGTTGTTTTCTGCTCCTCAGTGAGAACAGCTGAAGCATCAAAGGGAAACTGTACATGCAATGAGACCGATTTAGTTACCATTTTCCTCAACTTTCAGTTTAAATCGGTGATGCAAAAGGAAATATTCTCCTTCCTCAAGTCCTCTAAATGTAACTTACTCTGGTTTACAGTAAAAAATAATCATAATAATAGTTTAAAAAAAAAAAAAGAGTGAGAGGATGGTTCATGTCTTTCTCACTGCACACACCGACGAAATTATTTTCATCATGTGTCAGGAAAATTGCCTCTTCTCTCATTCATTTATATAACCACCTAATAGCTCCTGTCTTATTTAACAATGAGGTAAATGATGCAGAGCAGGAAGTGTCTAAATATGAACGTCTCACTCGCACTTACTGTGATATATCTGTTTTTGTCTCTTTTTCTTTTTTATTAACACCGTCTCTCGTACAACTTGGCAGCAATGATGTGCCATTTCAGTGCTTCTACCATCAGTAAATCTTAAATGTGATTTAAAAAAAAAAAAGATGTATTGTCTCCTGGATGGAAGAGAGTCATTGTGAGAGATACTGTGCAAATGGAAAATCCCAGCGTTGTCTTTTAAGCTCTTTGGCCAGCAGCAAAAACACTGGGATGTGGTTTTTGTTTTAATGGATCCGTGATAAAATATCTCAGCAGATGCCCCAAAAAAACTTTCATGACTGTCTGAATTCCCAGACAGTAATGCCCTCATAAAGCTCTGGACGTCACATGCAAGCACACACGGAGGCAAACGGGGGGAAAAAGAAGGAAGGAAGTGAACCGGAACCTACTGCAGATGAAGAAGTAGGAGGCTGTGCCGGTGAGGAGGACGGGGCTCCGGGCCAAAGAGCTGACCAGTCCGCAGATGCCGCCAAACAGCAACAGAACCAGGCTGAGGGGAAGCAGCACCACGATTGCACTGTGCATGTCTGGGTATAAACAGATGGATTATGGAGCATCAGCGGGGCGATGACCGTCTCACCAATGAAACTTCATTAGCCGAGCATGCGATAAGTGCAGGGTTTCATCAGAGCTTTAGGAGGAGAGACTCACTCAGCATGCGCAGCTCCGTCGCAGAGTATCTGGAGTAGTTCACGGTGAAGGAGTCAATAGAGTCTGAGTACATCTTCCCACCTGGGTGTTGGAATAGAAAGGAGATAAAAATCAGCTTCAGGCTTTGTTTATGTGTGTCCCTGGTATACAAAAGAAAAATAAAATTCATCATTTTTGTCACAATAAGCAAGAAATCTAACGGTATGTAGAACTAATAAGATCTTTTGACATTCAACCCGTCTAAATGTTTGCTTTGAAAACATTAAAAGCCTTTATTAGAGCCAGAAACTGTAACCAATCGACATAGTTGCAATTTTCCAACTGTTCTTCAACTACAAATGTGTTAAATGCCACATCACTGGAAAACATTTAAGCTCGTTGACATGTTTTATTTTAATCACATTATTCTGCATGCCATCAAAAAAATACATTCTTCTCTCTAACCAGATTCTATTAAAAAAAATTCTGCGCTCTTTGCCACAATGTGACTCAGCTGGGACCAACAATCACATGACAAAATGACAAAACATCTATGGCATGGAGAGTCGCCATTTTTTTGAGCGTTGGTAACACTTTGAAAAATGTTGTACATGTTGATTACAAGGTTGTTCTTTTTTGCCACTTTTTCTGAAATAAATAATAGAAGAAATGTAACTTCTTTCCCTTTTTAAAAAAAATTCTTTAAAACATGAATAATGTGTCACGCTACACAGAAGACATTTTTGAGTTCTCTCTACTTCTAGTCATGGTTGTGCTGTTTCCATAAAGGTGCAGGATTTTATATTGCAGAGAACTAAATTGAATTAAACTAAATCAAGATACAGTGAAGCTAGCCACATTTTGATTTACAGTGAATTTTTATCTTTCTAATAGCGTTCTTCTGGCTGGAAATTACATGAACAAGTGACAAAAGACAAGAAAACATCCTCCTAAAGTTTGTTAATGGTGCATTTTAACCAGTTTGTTTGTTCTCCGCTTCTACTGTCCAAAATTAGAATCAGTAATCAAAGACTTTATTTGCCGCCACAACACTCATGGTTCTTGTAATTGCTGACAGTCTTTCTGCATGTGTCCACTGGGATTTTGGACCACTTCTTATTTGTGGTGATCTGCAGGTCTTTAGGGCTGAAGGCTTCCTCGCCATCACTCTGCTCGTCTTCTTCTTCCTCCAGGGATTTTTCATGTCCATGTCCATGTTGTTTTCTATTAGGCTTTTCTTGGCCACTTTGGCTGCATGCTCTCGAGGATCTTAATGTAATCCTCTTTTCTCATGATGCCCATGACTTAGAGAAGCTTGTCGGGCCCATCAACTGAAAAACATCTTCAGAGCATCACATTCCCACCACCGTGATTGATGGTGTCCTCGGGGCTGAATGCGTCTTCAGATAAAAGCCCCCCTCCCTGTGTCCACATAACTCTATTTTCATCTCATCCAACCACTTTGTCCAGGTGAGCTTTTGTGTGTCTGTCTCGGAGAAGTGGAGTCCTCTTTGGTCCATATCCATGGAGACCGGCCCCTTGCAGCATCTGCTGAAGTGTCTGCTTCGAGATGTTGTTTCCAGAATTGCTCGGAATCACCAGGACGGTTTTGGCTCTAATTGTTGGATTCGTTTTGGTGCAGGAGTCACTTTTGTCTGCGTACTAGCTCTATGAGATTCCCCACAGTGTAGAACTCCTTGTACTTTTCTATTATGTTTTGCACTGTGGCCACTAGTACTTGAAAACACTTGGACAAGGGTCGATAACTCTCTCACAGTGAAAGAGCCTAATAGCAAGCTCAGTAAGATCTCTGGTTTTAGCCATGAATGGCTCTTTGCCATCTAGAATG
>NW_007579933.1:14829-31294 GCF_000690725.1 Stegastes partitus
CGTTTTACTTCCACTTCATTTGTTGTGATGGAAAAGAAAAATTGAAGCCTAAAAAGATTATTCACTTGGCTGATGTTGTTGATATTACAAAAGCTCATCTTAACAGTGCAGTACAAAAACAAACAAAACAGTGGAACAACTTCTCTTTATAGATTCCCATGAATGTGCTCCCAGTGTCAGAAACAGGGGAAAAGAATCCACAGCCTTTGTTCTGTGCAATGAAACATCCCAGTTTGTGTTTCCACAGACAGGGTTTCCCCACTGGGCTTCAGATTAAGACAGAATTTTACACTAGAATGACTTCATAAGTTGTCGACTTATTTCTCCAATATCAGCCTGCTGAAGCCTCGTATTAACGTCAGGTCGAGTCTGAAACATAGTTTTCCTCAGAACAAGGACTATGTTGTCGCCATCATTTACACTTGAGGGTGCATGTTAGAAGAAGGATCTTAATAGTGTCAAGTGAACAGGAGGGGTAGCTGACCTCTTAGTGAGGAAATACTGCACGTATGTTCTTGGATAAGAGTATTTTAAAAACAATACAAGCAGCAGAGAAGAACCGATCCCGCAGAGCAGTAATAAATATAAAGCCTATCCACTTTATTTCCACCTCTGAACTGTGCAACTCAGTTTCACCTGATGGAGCTCGGCAGCTTCATGCGTTTCCATCTGTACTCTCTCTCCCTGTAATGTGCCCTCTGATGGGCTCTTAGTAATGAAACCCAGCCTCCTGATGTTAAGCAGCCAGTCTGGAGTGTCTGTGACTGTACGAAGGATGCAGGCACCTCTGTGTTCTTATGCAAGTTTGACATAAGAAGAGTTTAACATCACATCCAGAAAGTACAATCCAGGTGGACTTTAAAATCTAACGTCCAGTCTAAGGATGACACATTTCTGTGTGATACATCTGAAACCAATGATGCAGCTGTCATGACATAAAACTAAGCCGATGAAGAGATTGTTTCCCAGAAATCAGATATTACACTGATGTGTGTCAGAATGATGAACATCTGTCCAGTTCAGGACGTCATATCAGGCATTTTTCAATTAAAGTTAAAGATACAACAACTACTGGCTGATTGGGCAGTGGACTTGTAAGCTTCTACACATAGAAATCAGGACAAAAGTAGTTTTCTGGTCTCTGATTTAACCTCTTAAGATCTGGCGTCCACATGCATGGACATCACATTTTGGATTATAGGACCACAGTAGTTTTTTAAAAAATTTGTTTTTATTAGTTTTATATATATATTTTCTTTTGATTTTTTATTCTCTGCAATTTGATCAGGTCAAATAGTAGAAATAAAAAAGGCATATCAAACAAGAGCTCAGGTCTTACGAGGTTAAAGTTGGCTTTTAGGTTTAGATTTCTTCTTTGAAAATGATTTTTACTTGTTTGCTGTTATAGGTCCATGAATAAGCTCCACCACAGCATCTAGCTTTAAGTAAAATGCACAAAAAAAGATGATTCCACTGATGTTTGTTCTTGTTTGTTTTTTAAATGTGGAAATTTTGCAGTTATGGTGACAGCAGTTTTACAGAAATTGATAAATCTTGATTTTGTCGTTTACAAAAAAAAGACAGATGCAGCTCAGCGAGACCATTTTAAACTCTTTACTATCCTGAAGGCAAGTCATGGGAAAATAACATTTGAAACATGAATCGAAGTCATACATTTGGGAATCTCAGTTCACAGCTCTTCTGTTGTGTGATGAACAGGATTCTTCTGCTCTCATCTGAACCTGATTTTAATCTTTTCTTTAAATGTACATTGTGTAAAGAGCCACTACTATGATCTGTCACTTCACAGAATGCAGAAGTACAAATACATTTTTAAGGAAACAACAGGATTTTCTAAACTGAAATGACCCTGGCTGAGCGCTAAAATCTCTACCTTTAGGAAACAAAGTTCAGTACCTTCATGGATGCGCCACAGTCCTGAGTGGGAGCTGATGTCCTCGAAGTCGCTCGCGTTCATAGGATTCATTTCTATGATGTACCAGTAATCGGTTGCGAGGGAAGTCGCCAAAACAGCGAAGCTCAGAAGACCGCACATGCCAGCTGCGATCACCAGAGAGCCGAAGGTTACCTTCATCCTGCTGCTGCTGCACAGGCGGAGATCTGATTCACGCGTAAAGCTGATGGCTTGAACTCATGCGTAAACAGGCTTCCCGCTGCTGATCAGTCTCTCAGACGTTCATTACGGGAGACAAAATAAACAGAAACGCAATATGCTGGTACGGCTGTGCAAAAATCTTCAGTGAAACCTTGAGAGCGAAGATGGATATCAACTTCTGCCTGCCTGAATGAATGAAGCCACACAGCTGCACAGTCTGAGCAGCAGCAGCAGCTTGTGTCTGGGAGGGACGTGGATTTATATGCGGTGCGCAAACGTTTACGCAAAGCACAAACGGAGAAGATAATAAAGGGAAATGGGAAGGCTCTGCAGTCATTTGCACTTCAGTGAAACAAGATGCATGCTTCCTGCAAATGTCATATGGGCTGAAAAAATGAGCAACAGTGGACACAGTTATCAAGGAATCTGTGTTGAGAAAAAAAACCAACCCATATCCAATTATATAACCAGACAGCAATAAAATTAAAAACTAATGAGTAAAGTCATTTGTTTGGAGGGTGTGTATTGTAAAGTTCTCTGCTGCAAATCAACACCAACAATGAATAAATAGGGCAGAAAAAGATAAAGTTTAATGAGTAAAAACAGATGATATGAAAGCAGAAAGATAACAAATATACAGAATTACAAAGACGACAGGAAGGAAACATAAAATGAGTTCAGAGAGGAACCAGTCAGACACCATCTACAATTATTCTCTCTCACGCTGCACATCTCACATCTCATCTGCATCTATTCTAGTGTCACTCTTCTCCCATGGCAGTCTTGATGATGTCTGCTCTTCTCAGCTTGGCTGCCTCTTCAAACTTGGTGATGGCCTCGTTACAAGACTTGTTCTGTGAGTGAAGGGGAAAAAAAGAGAGAAAAGAAATTTGGATCAGTATTGAAGAAAATGATCCTTGTTCTCACAGGAACATTAGTGGTTTTGTATAATTAATTTTGCTTGTCTGACATGTTTGTAACACAGACAGATAAAGGAGTCATTAAAGATTTCCATTGGTTAGCAGCACACTGTCTGAGATAACTATCTTAAACAGCTAATTGGTTAAATTATGCTTTAGATAAGTCGGTGAGTCAGAAGTTATGGTTGGATTATGGAGAACCTACACTGATAAACTTGTGTCTCTCCTTCTGTAGTTTGAAGAATTCTTCCACAGTCAGCTCTTCTACTTTCTTCTTCAGGCTGATGAAGTGGCAGGAGGGGGAATGAGATTTGTGCTCCTGTCTGGAAAAGCAACAAGAATGAAGCAAATATTAACGAGGAGACATTAAATGTAATGTTTTAACAGCGTGTGATAGCAGAGAACCTGTCATTCATAACAAGGCTTATTCATTAATAAGGGTGACTAGAATATATAAAATAGAAACAGGAGTGATTAAATCAGGACGCTCTCCTCTGTGTATGTGAAATCCACTGAGATTGATCAGTTCGTCTCCTGTAGCTCTGTCTGCTGTTCTTCTCTGTTTTCTTAATTTTTCACTGTTCTGACACTTTTATTGCCCACTAAGGTCCACATCTTAAAGCGTTCATTATTGTTTTCCAGATTCTATTTCAGGGTAATCTATGGCTGCCTTCTAACGTAGCCACTAGCCGCTAGCCACTGTGAGAGGAGCTAATTTCTTGGTTTGTGGCTTGTGTTTCAGTTGTTGCAGCCTCTGCTTGAGAGACATTTCAGAGACCACAGAGTGACGGCAGACAGAGAGAGGAGGCTGCATCAACCCCAAATTGCGCATTTAATTAAGTAATAATTGGTCAATAAAAAAAAACCAACGATAATCGGAAAAAAGCCATATATCAGCCAGGCTGATAATGGGTCTATCTCTAGAGGAGACACATTAGTAATTTCAAGGACCAAGTTCAAACTGTGCAGACACAAATAAAGAAGGAATTGTAACATGGACATAAAGGGGGTTGTTGTACTGTTTCCATCCATCATCCACACAGACAGTGGATGTGGGAAACACCTGTACAGACAGTTTCAAAGTTTATCCACTGTGGCTCCATTGTAATTAGGGTTGGGACTAACAACTCTTTGAATAGTCAAACAATCTATCAACTGTTAAAATGAATAATCAGCTAGTAAGAGTATAAACTGTACCATTACTCAGTGGCTCATATTTAGATGTCAGTTTTTACATTAGGTTGAGGTTGTTTTGGGCATATTTAGGCCAACAATAAAGACAAAATTCTCATAGTGTACTTTTGTAATGCCTTTTTTAAAACGATATAATGTTAAAAGGGGTTAAACCCAGCAGCTGAGACAGGCCAGTGAGCCCATTACTGGAACCCGATGCGGCACAGGTCCCATATTGTGGAGCGTTCCAGCAAATTCACAGTAACTCAGTCCTTGTTATTTCATTGACCAAGTATATAATTTAAGCTTCTACAGATGAACAAAGACTCGACAGAGTTGACACACGCAGGGCTGGTAAAAGCAGTCAGAAGCACTGTGAAATTATGTGACTAAGCAAAGAGTGAGTTTTTACAGAAAATGTGAAAAGTCCACTGAAGATGGAACAGAGGCTACAAGTAAACTCCCACACACCAAATGAAAGACGTGAAATCGATATGTGCTGCACAACACGTACATATTACAGCCTCAACTAATAATTCAAGTCAACAGCTCTTACTGGAGTACACACATTCATTAAGCTTCAGCAAACTGCAGGGTTTATCTTGCCTGGAGGAATTTAAGATGCCCGGACCAAAGAAAATATACCAGCAGAAAAATGAGGACGCAAATTTATGTATATTTCAAACGGTTTTGTTAATTGTGGCTTCACTTACTAAAGCACAATGGATGTTTATGTTTATGAAAAGGTCATAAATAACAGGGAAATGCACAGATTTCTGTCAACTAAAGCAGCTACTGTGATGCCTGTTCATCTCCCAAAGACTACTCTTAGAAAGAAAAGACATTCTGAATTGGTCTTTTTACTGTCTACAGCACTTTTGTGAGTTTGTCCATTAGTTGAGTCACCAAATCTTCCACACAGGAAGATTTTATCAGTAAGTCAAAAAAGGGGGAAATGTGCGGGGTTGAGAGAGATATAGGAGGTGTGAAATGTATTCAGCTGCTTAAAAATGTGTTTGTGAGAATCATTTTGTGATATATTTATACACACATTAAGGAAGTCAGTTTTAATGTTTGGTGTTTTTTTTAGACCCTCCACTGATTTTACAGAATAAAGATCAGTTTATTAGTCAGATGGAAAACTCAACCTGCAAAAACAGTCATATGGGATATCTGAAGGATTCTGAGGATGAAGAAAATCCCCTATTTTTAACAGAACATCTGTTACAAAGTCTGAATTACAGAGAAGGTCCAAAAAAGACAACTTCATGCTTCATAAGTCATGCTGGTGCTCTATTTAACCTATATGGATCTACTAATTATACATTTTACTTTAAGACCAACTTAATTACTTTATTTGTTTTTATAATGCCATAATTAGTTAATGTGTGCCCTTTATTTTTTACTCTTTTGAATCACATGACCTTTGTTGCTACACCAACGTATTTCTCTGGAGAATTACAATTGGAAAACAAAGTAAATACTTAAAAAGCAAGCTTATCTTAAACTGATTTCAATAAATAAATAAATAAACAAACAAATGTGACAGCGATGTTCTACTTTTTGCATATCTGACCCATGAGCTCAGTAATGTGGTGATCTTAGGCTTAGTCCACACAAATACATTTACATTTTAAAATGCAGAACTTCTGATTTTTAAATTTTTTTTATTTATTTCTTTTTACTGTCCACACTACTCCAGGGTTTTACGACTCCTAAACAGAGACTTTTGGAAACGATGCTGATCCCATTTAGTTTGAAAAGTCTGGGATTGTGTTTTGACCTAGACAGGCAGACACTGACACTTTTGTAAGCAATGACACAGAACCACGTTTGCTTAATGATTTGGTCTCATCAGTGACGAACTGTTCTTCCCTGATTCGTCACAGCCCTATCATGTGGCAAAGATTTCCACTGCCTCTAGCACCTTGTACTCGTGTTGCTGTCAGTGACAGTTCAACCTTCTAGTTTGTCAAAGCAAAGACATTTCTGGTCTTTCTTTAATAACTGTGCATTCACATGAATAATCGTGTGATATGCATTTTTAGTCGCGTTAGTAAACTGAGAACATTTTTAAAATGGTGCTGAAAACAAACAAACAAAAAAAAACATCATTATTGGTGCGGATGTAGCCTTACTCCGGATCATCCTCCGGCTCCCAGCCCTCCAGCTCTTTGCGACAGAAGAAACACATGGCAATATCAGGGCTGTTCTCTGACGGTGTGTGGATGAATCCAGCTTTGGCCATCTAGAAGAACAAATTAATATAAAGACAACACTGAAAAAAAAACATTATGCTGTTTAATGTAATACAGAAATGATTAGTCAAATAACTGACTAGCTGAAAGAAAATTAACCAACAACTTTATAGCTCCATAAATCCAACTAAATCAACACCCAGAGTAACTGATCAACTGACAGAATAATCAATATCAGACATGTTGCAAGCAAAACATTTTCCATTCCAGCTGTTTAAATGTGCTCTGTTTTAGTTACATCAATGTAAATGACAAATCTTTTCATTTTAGACTTGTGACAACCCTGTCACCTGGTTTCCTGTTAACTACTTGGTGTGGTGGGTTTCCCTGGAGGCGATGGAGGAGAGGGCACAGCAGAGGGTTAATCAGTAATGCTGGCAACACCTGAACCTAGTGTGCCTGCGTGGCTTCTTAAACTTTCTCTGGAAGCTCAGTTTCTGACGTTCTCCTCCCTGAGACACATATTTGGTTTCATTGGCAGCTGGCTGGTTTGTGTTTTTGCACCATCCGACATTTTACTCACCTACACTGCTGTCGTACCGACTAAACCTGCCACGGTTAGTTTAAATTCTATTATGTTTTGCTAATACATCATTTGTTATGAGCTTAATTGTGTGTGTCTCCCTTTGTTGTCATGGCTGAGCGGCATGGTTTGTGACAGAGGGCTGTCAGGCAAAACAACAACCAAAGAAAATATTTGTCATAATCAATAACGGAGCCATCTGCTGTTAATGTGTTAGTATCGTAATTTTAAAAGAGAAGGTTTTGATTTTTATTTTTTCCTGTTCTATATCACTGTAAATTGAGCATATTTGAGATTATGTAACTTCAGAGTTGGATAAAGTGAGCTCTGGCTATTTGCACAGGTTTTCTCAGATTTTAAAGACTAAATTGTTAGTCAGTACATTGAAGCTTAACTTGAGATTCAGTTTCTAATAAAAATGCTCACTAGTGGCACATCATTTATGTTGGCAAATTGAAAACAATGGTATCTAACTCAACACAATCCTGTGTCTGAGCTCCAAGGTATGCAGCTATTTCTTCAAAATTATAGCTAATACTACTGACAAGAGCTACACCAACTTTCGAAAAACTTCAAACTAGAGCGACCTTTATTACATTTAAACCTACAAATGCAGGCTACGTACGGCTATATTCGAGTAGCAGTGTTTCTGTTTTAAAGCTAAATGTTGTTGTTGTTGTGTTAGCTAGCCATGCTAGCTGTAGCCAAACGGAACCGTTGTAAACGTTCACTCACGTTCTCCGGGGTGCACATGCAGTCCTCGTCGAACGGCCAGCCCTCGAAAGTTTTCAGTCGGTTCTCATAAAAGTACATTTTGATATCTTTTTCGTTGAACGGGTCCATTGTATTAGGGATAAAATAAAAGAGTTTTACTTTCTGCCAAACCCGTGTGTCACGTACGCTAAGAGCTACCGAGCTAAAGGGCGTTTTCAAATTTCGGACACTTTCCAATTCGGCTCTTCTGATTGGATGCAGAAGACCGTCAACGTCACCAATATTCTTCTTCGTGGGTGGAGGAATAATACAAAATGTGCACCAGCGCGCCACCCAGTGTTCTCTTTTCCAAGCGGCGCCAATATCAAACATATACATAGAAACTACCATGAAAATGCATTCAATTGTATTTTAAAGAAACCAGAATATGTTTTACTCTTCTCGCTGACCCATTAAGCCTACGAGCGTGTCAAGAAGGAATTTCGAGCACGAAAACTACAACCGTCTTCCAGTCTTCCCTCAGTCTGTAGTTTAGCCTGTTCGTTCTTATGGGAAATGTAGTTCATAGCCGTGATTGGTCAAAGACTCGACCCGCGGAACTTGGTGAGAGTTTTACATCCTGCTTCTGTCAACAAGCGGTTCAGGATTAACTTTCACGTTGTCACTCCTCACTCAGTGTCAGTACTGAGTTTATTAATATCACATATGGACACTTGATTTCTTCTTTTTTTCCCTTGTTTGTCGTCTTCTTGTTCTTCTTTGGTTATGGCAGCAGATTGTGCTGTGGAGACATGGACAGAGTTCGGTTTTTTAGGAACATCAGTCACACCGAAGGTCAGGTTTGGAACAGATGTGTTCATCTGCACTGGCAGCGACGAGGTCTATGTCTTCAGTACTCACGAGAGACGACTCAAGGCGAGTGACTGGTTTAGTGAACATCTAACAAGCAATTCAATCACAATGTTGCCCTCTGGATAAGTAAACTTGCAAAGATGATGTGTACTCATTTTCTGTTTGGCTGTCATGATTGTTGTTGTTGCAGGCTGTTTTCCAGTTACCTGGTCCAGCGACTGATCTGGTAGAAAGCCATGACAAGCAGCTTGTCTATGTGGCATGTGCGAGTGGAGTTTATTGTGTCAACTTACAATCTCTGCTACACAGGTATGAACCTGCTTACTTTACTGTATTCACAATATGCAGTAACAAGGAGTACACCTCTGTGCAGTATCACTTGAATGTAAAAGTTTAAAAGTGAATACAACTGTGATCACTGAAACAAATTTGGGTATACTTGTGGTTTCCAATTAGCCTGATGGATATGGTTAGAAAATAACCTGTAAACACCAGAACTTTCTCAGTTTTGAACCTATGGGCTGTGTTTGTTTGTCATCATCATCTGCTTGTAAGACTTCAAAAAGATGGAAATGGACACAGGAAGACCACTGACCACCTAAAAATCAGTTAAAATGCAGTTGCAGCAGTAATCAAGAGGTACACAATGAGCCATAGTACCACTAATCAGAGCCCAGTGGTCTTTGTACCAAAATGATGGCATGAACAGGGTGCTACTTGCACAATCTAGCTCTGAAAAACAGATGAGTATGTGCATCAGACTTGGCACAGAGGTTATCAATGGAAATTAGGGGTTTTATGATATGATGCGAAGGACATTGCTCTCCAGTAGGTGTCTATATTTATATATATGCTTGCTTGGTCTTTGGCGCTAAACTGCAAGATGAAATTTTGCTAAAATGCAGGAAAAGAAGCCTAAAAGAGAATGGGATGGGATGCATATTTTGGCCAAATGAGACCAATTTGTTGGGTTCAGTTGGGGTCCAGCATGTTTGGCATGAACCTAGCTAGAGCTACCACAGTGGATGCATAGTTCTACCAGTGAAACACTGGTATCAGAATGGGACAATGTGGAGCTGCATGAGTGAAAAAGGCGGCGGGAAGATAAGATGGTATCTATAGATGGCAAATGACCTCCTGTTCAACTTAGAAGTCCTGCAGTAACTGTGAGATGACACCATTTTTAGTCATTTGGTGTTTAGGTGATGTTGCACAGAGGTCTACTCACTTCTGTTGTGTTCTTCTTTTAAGTCAGAGATGATCTCACTTGGAAGACTGTCCTCTGATTTATACATTTATCAAATACCTCTCACTTAATAGGACTTTTCACTTCTGCAGTTCCCAAAGCGCCCCACCTGAATCATCCTCCAGTCCCACTGAGCTGAAGATTTCCTCTGAGTTTCTTGTCATTGAAGCAGATGGAGTGTCGTCTCTGCTGCTTGTTGGCTCTGTGCTCCTGACCCTTTGCCAGACAGACTCCTCCTGGTTGATGACTTTGTATAAAACACCAGAACAAACACAGTCCAGCAGCTATGAGGTGCTCGGATCCTTCAGTCTGCCACTGGTCTCAGCTGTTGTACAAGATGACACTGAGTCGAAGGGCGGGCGGAGAAGGTCGTCTGTGCTGATTTGTGTGCATTCCGGTGATACAGCACCATCAACTGTACCTCATGGCCACTTCCGCCTCGAGCCTGTCCTCTTCAAACTTCTGTTTGGGGTCGAAGCTGCTCTCGCCAAATCACCGGTGATCGTCTGCGGCCTGCCAGATGGACGCCTCTGTTTCCTGCCTCTGCGTCTCCCAGGATCACGGCTTCGAGTCCTGCACAGCCTCGAGCAGCCAGTTGTGTTTGTTGGAGCATCTGTTGTCATGGAAACGGGCCCAGGACATGCACAGTGTTTGGTGGCAGTGGGTGGACAAGGCAGAGTGGTCCTGATCAAGACTGAGAAGGGAGGGCCGGAGGACGGGAGCAGCCTCGCTGGTTTCACAGAGGTTTGTGTATCAGGGCCTGTGGAGTGTGGCTGCGTGGATCATAACTGTCTTTACTACAGCACTGGTTCAGATCTGCTGCTACTAGATCTGTCAGAGGGATCATCTGGGAAAGAAGGCAAAGAAAGGGATGACAAGACATCCAGCAAGACCACAGCAGCTCTTCACAGTCCCACCAGTTTAAATGTGTGCAGAGTCGTCGCCTTGGCTGAGCCGACGTGCAACACAGCAGGTGAGCAGAGTGTCAACTTTACAAACGTCCACTGATTTCCCTCTGTCAGCCGCTGCTTTCAGTACTGCATATAAATGGACTTATAGACAGGTGTGATAACTCAACTAAAGGAACTGACACTGGTTATGTGTGTTCAAGTGTGTCTCAGTCAGGTGATAAACAGTTTTGGTGGAAAGTAACTAAATACATTTAATCCAGCACCGTACTCAAGTACAATACAGAATTACTTGTACTTGATTCTTTCCATTTTTATCAATTTTGTACTTCCACTCCTCTGCATTTCAGGAGAAAACATTTTCATACTTTTTATTCAACTACATTTATTGAACAGCTTTAATTACTTTCAAAATGAAGATTTGACACAATGGATAATATATAACACACTTTAAATGCAACACATAGGTAAAGATTAAAGCAACGGTTTCCAAACACTCTGGCTGCCGTCGTCTTACAGAAATCAGTGTGTACTCGGGGTCACACTTGAGATTTCTAGGATGTCTATGTTGTTAATGCTTCAAATGATCCACTGTCTCACCAAAAACAAGAGTCCAAACACTTCCTTGACAACAGATTTGTGTAGCAAACCTCATTTTTTACTTCTTTCCTCTCAGATTTATGTTCAGTCTCTGTGTATAAAACTGTATATAAACTATCTCCACCTGCAGCAGCTACAACAGTAACATGCTGCTGACACACTGATGCTTCACTTTTAGTAATCTAATGAAGTCATATATAATAATATATCTGTCAGAGGGACTAAACCAATACTTTTACTTGAATGTTTTAACTACATTTTGCAGATTTTATTCCCTTTCATTTAAGAAGGACTTTTAATGCAGTATTTTTACTTTGCTGTACTTTAACTTAGGTAAAGAATCTGAATACTTCTTCCACTACTGGGTGTATAAATTAGTGGTAGATACAAGTATTAAATAACAAATTGGTATTAGTTTTTAACTCTGTATCTCTAAGTTGCGTCTGAGGTGCTCTTGGAGTTCATTGGCATTGGTTATGTCATACACTCATGTAGTTTGTGTTACTTTTAGTTTCTGACAGTTTTTCCTAACTTTTAAAGTTGTTCTTACACATCAGGGCAAGTCCAGCTGCTGGGACTGTCTGTCAGAGGGAAGCTCCAGAGGATTAGTTTACCTGTGAGGAGAAAGGAGGCAGGATTGTCTAAGCAGGTGGGCCGAAGCGTCAGAGACCTCCTGTCTGCTATCGGGGATGTGTGCGAAAGGTATGTTAAACAAACATGACAAATCTGAGATGAAACACAGCAGGGATTTGTTGCCATACTGTGTTTTTCTTTGCTTTCTTGTAGAGCATCAGTGCTGAAAACAGCCATCAAATCCAAAAACCAGATTCTGAAGCACCTGAATCAGGTGGTCAACATCAGCTTCCTGCTCACAGCCACTGCAAATACTGAAGATCATCTTCCCATGAAGGAGAAGCCAATCAGATGTCACGCCATGACTAGTTGGAGCAGATTGCTTCAAAAAGACTCCTTGAATCTTGCGTGTGTCCTGGAAAATTCCAGTCTTTATGTCCTGGAACGAGGCTGGACACTGAGCATCACGGTGGTTCCTTTGTGCTGTTCTTCCACCGCAGGAGAGGAAAGCTCCTCCACAAATTTTTTATTCCCATTCCAACATCTCCATCCAGGGGAAACTTTAGAGGTGTCGCTGCCCATAGCAGCTGCAGGCGACTCATCTTTCCCGTTGACTGTGAACTGCTCGCTCATCTTCTCCCTCTCAAGTCTCCTGGGAGAGGAGGGGGCAGCGAGCTGTCCTGGATGGCAGAGTAACATCAGTTTGCCCTTGAACACACTGACAGTGGACTGGCTGCACGCCCTGCACCTAAACAATCCCACAGCCAGGCATAAAATGGTCACATTTCAATCCAGCAGCATCACAACAGACCCCATCCAAGCTTTCATAAGCTCACGGCAGATTAGGCGAAGTAGAGGAGCCGACAGAGGAGGAGAGAGCGTTTCAAGACCGGAGAAGTATTCGGCGAGCGTGCGGGTGTCTTCAGAGCTACTGAGAGAGTTGAAAAGCTCTGATTTAGACCCCAAGGCGCCAAAGCTGGCCCCTGAAAACCTCTGCCTCTCTCTGCTTGAGTGGCTGTTGTCTGAAAGTTCTGGAGGAGTAAAGATGGGACACCAAGGAGATAAGGTTGCAGTGAGCAGCTCAGTGGTCCACGCTCATGGTCCAAATGGAGCCACAGTCAAACTGACTGCGAAAGAGGTAAACCATCATCTAATATTATATTCAGGAATATTTAGCCGAGCCATTTTATCTTAAACCATTGTTCAATGCATTGCTCCTGTGGTCTCCAGATAGAAGTCAGGGAGGAGAACACAGAGAAGGATGAGCGTCTGACTGCAGCAGAGGTTCAGGTTGAGAGCTCATCTGTAGCAGCAGTGTGTGGACTACATCATGCTGTGCTGAGCCGGATACAGGTACGAAAACACACACTGCCCACCTTAAAACCATTCATAGAGAAGTTTAAAATCAGGTGACTTGCATCTATCATTTGCACATTTTGAATCTCTAATGTTACAGTAAGGATGCAGGCTACATCATTTCTTAAAGTTACAAAGATTTTGCTTGAGTTTTGTTGTGCTTAATGTTTTATTCCAAAGCAAACCTGGAGAGTTTTGCAGCTTACAAAGCTGATAATTTGCTTTAATTTGCACTGATTAAAGGAGGATAAAAACACAGTTTTTGTGGCAAACTAGGGACTGAGAAAGAAGTTTCACACAGCAGGTTGTATGCTTTGTAGAACAGTCAGTATTTTAGCATTTTTGAAGTGCAATCAAAAAACTATTTGGCTGTGTTTTTAAAAAGCAAAACAGTACCTCATTTTAGTTAGATCGCCGTCCCCTTTCTTGTGCAACATCATGTAAAGTATTATCTGTGATGTGTGCTGGATCTACTGTGTCAAAATGACAGACTTGAATTTCATTTTGGGGAAAAGGGAGAAGTCACAGGGAACCAAATCTGATGAGTAGGGCATTTGGCAAATGATGATTGTGTTATTGAGGCCTGAAATACCTGTGTGTTATCCCTGCACCGTGATCATGTGTAGAGCACACACAGTCTGACCCTGGGAGGCAACTTCACAGTGCACAACCATGTGAATGTCAACAAAGTACGCGCATGCTCTCGGTGCACTCCTGACTTAAAACGCCTTCTCTGATCTTGAATGCTGCGAGATCTTCTGCTGAAATCTGCTGTTTGATCTACGGGTTGTAACCGCAGACCCACCTCTAATCAACAGTGCTGATCCTCCACATGAAGGTCAGATCATCCAGCTGCTGACTGACTGGCCATGACCACAAAAAGCACATGTAGCACAGGTCTAGATGCTGATTGCACAACATCATGTGTAATTCCTGAAAAGGAATTTATCTTTGTGTTGCTTGGTTCATTTGACAATGAGGCTCAATTACGAGTAATCTTTTCTGATGACTGTAGCTGTAACTAGACGGCAGACATAACTCTGATTAACCTAGACTCAGTTTGACCTCATCAGGCTTGAGAACCATGTTTTATGCCTAAACCTGTAGATGAACACATGAAAGAGTTGAACTTAAAACTGTTCATGCCCTGTTGCTTGATGCAGATTTTGCTGCAGAGGGCTCCAGAGAAAGCTGCTTCCATGACCAGGGTGCCGATTTTAAGTTTAAGACAGGCGCTGCAGCGGGCCGAGGTAAAACCTACATGTCATTTATTTCTTTCTGTAGATCTACAACTTTGAATGATTCTTATAATTGTCTTTTCTTAGAAATCAATAATGAACAGCTAGCACGGCAACAACATAAACAGGGACCAACCAAAACACCAGTTTTGTGTCATTAAACATATGAAATTATTCATCAACTAAATCAATTTATCGTCTGTTGAGTTACTGATTCATTGATTATATTGTTTAAGTCTTTGTGTGAAAGTTTTTGGACGCTAATAAATCTATCCTCATATTTGTTAAAACCCATTTAACCCAGGACTTTTATAAAAACCACACAGCTGCGGTGTCTATAATTGTGCTGAGGCTAAAGTATCTCAGTGTTGACTCTTTCTGAACTTACTTCTTGTTCCCGCCTCCACTTATGTCAACAGATCCAGCAAAGTCAAATCTCAGGGGCTTTTGGCGTGGGCATGACCACAGGGCAGACGAGCCCATCTCTTCTCAATGTTTACCAAGAACTCAGACAAAATCCTCTCCTCATAATTTAACACCTACACAGCTGCCTTCAGCTCTGCTCGCTCTTTGGTCATCTGACTTTGCGGCTGGTTTAAAAATAACGTCCATTCATGATGCATAACGATTGCCACCGTAGACATACACATTGTATGTGATATTTTACTTGTGGCTTGGCTTTGAAGACGTTTGCTGATGTATAAATTTATTTCATTGTTCACACGATAATAAATGTTATGAAGATTCACTCATTATTCTCATGTGAGTCATTATTTTTCGCTGTTACTGTACACATTAGACGGCTGTAATATTATAGCTCGCCCACGTCACCGTTTCTTGTTGGTTTGCAAATCAATGCATTTGGCACAAGAGCTCAGGTGCGGTAAATATATTCGCAATTACAGACCGAAGCAAAGAACTGTCTCGCAGGTTGGTGATAGGTTCACAGTCTCCCCATGTGTCAGACATGTAGGTGTAAGAGTGACATAGGATCTGATGGAACATGGCAGGTCAATACATCTATAAACAGGCTAGAGGAAGTTGCAGAAATGACAAATTCCGGAAGTTGTTCGTGGGTAGAAGGGTGTCTGAGGAAAAAAATGTCCAATACTGTACATTGACGTCACATAAAGTGGCACCCAGAATCTTGTGACTTTTGACAGATCCTAATGATTTCAAGTGCTGAATGTTCTGGTGATAACCTTCCCAAACCTGAGCAAAGAGATTCGAGTGAGAGGTTGGTGAGCGCTATCATGGCATTACGTCTAAAAGGCTCTGCAGTAGGACATGCTGCTGCTTCTGGTTTAAAACTTCATTGAGGTTTTATATCAGTAATAGTGCTTTGATGGTGGTTGGAATGTTTGGATCAGAAGAAAAAAGAAAAAATGTCGCATAAAAAATAGAGTAAAATGAGCTTTATTTGTTGCATGTCTTTGTGTATCTGATGCATTAACAAATCACTCCATGTCAGCTATGATACGTGCTGCCATGCTTTTTATTACAGCCCAGTACGGTATTCACACTATCTCATAAAGACAGGAAATCAGAAATTGAAATTGACAAGGGGGTTTTATTTTTGTTTGTTTTGTTTTCAGAAAGTCAGAATCATTTCTATATTTTGCTCCAATCCTTTCATTACACTGCACATACACTACGAAATACACATATACCATCATTTATTTCCTCTGACAATTTCGTTCCAAGGCTTTAAAACGTATTTTAATGTTGAGAATTCGCAAGACAGAATCTTTCATGTTGAGGGACACAACAATACCGACCATTAGGTGGCAGCGATGTGACTGTATGGTTAGAGAGAACCGAACAAACCGTGAGTGGATGATGTTTTACTGCAATACTTCTGTTCAGTCCAATTTATTTATTTAGAGGCAGTTTACAATTTGAGTCATACAATAACATATTGAGAAGAGTAGGGTGACCATATTTTCATTAACGAAAGCCACTCGGCCCAGCATTGAGATACTCAAATG
>NW_007579933.1:32251-54748 GCF_000690725.1 Stegastes partitus
TGTATTGTTCTGCAGGTTGCTGTCTCATGAGTACAGGCTGCTGACTGATGATGCTCCATGTGTGAAAACATCTCTCAGGTTGGTGCTTTGTATCTGACTAACTTAGCTGTGGTTTTTAGCTGAACTGGAATGTGTAGGGGTTTAAAAAGTGTTGAAACAAGCACAGGTTCAGCTAACTAGATTAATATTCACTTGATTAAGCTCGAATTAAGAACAATACATCTACAAATCATAAAGGCCTTAATGGTAGATTTCTGAACCAGTTCCCTCTTCATGTTGGTGCCTCAACACTTGATGCTTCTGTTGCCTTAAAGTTCAGTGTGTAGGGTTAAGGGTTGAAGTTGCAGATTATAACAAACTGAACAACTGTCCCTTTCGCAAGCTTGTAGGAGAACTGATGGTGGCTGCCACTTGAATGTCAAAACGAGAAAGGCTTGCTCTAGAACCAGTGGTTATGAATTAGCGAATCCACGATTTGATTACAGGAGACTGTACACCAATGAAGACATTATTATGAATACTGTCTTCTATCTCTGCTGATAAACACTTTAGGTTAAATTATGTTCTTCAGTGGTGCATGTAGTGTTAGTGCTAACCCTATTCAGGACTTTTGGGGTCTTTTGGACCCCAGGCCATTTGGTTTAGGTGACAGGTATTGTTTATTTTTTATTTTTGAAGATTTAAAAAAAAATATATAAACAGAGGGACATTTGTCATGCATTTGGAACCAAAAATATGTCAACTTAGTATAAAAGTCTATAATGAATACCAACAAATATTTTGCACATATTCTTTCTTGGGTTCCAGTGGACCCTGATCGAGCTGAATAGGGTTGATCTAAATGTAATTTCAATTAATTACCACAAGCTCATTTCCAGACAGTGAACTTGGAGCTTTAGGGACCAGGGTCTGCAGGATTTAATGTGTAAACTTCACACAATATGCTGTATAGCAAGCACTGATCACTGCAAACGGTTCCTGGATAACCATTATACTTCTGTTAACTTTTTAAAGAGGCATTAGAGAAATGATTAAGTGTAAGCCTAGAAACTACTAATAAAGTCAAATGTTTTGGACCACTAAAACCACATTTTTATCAGGAGAACATTAAGATTTATTCTCTCAATTACAAACAGAGGAAAGAGAGCAGGGAGAGCATTCAGTAGTTAGAACATTTTCCTTCTGATAAAGTAACATAATCATATGTTTAATGAGGAATTGAAGAAAAGCAGCAGCTAAGAGCAGCATCTCTGACTGATGGCACCTCCTGCTGCCGTCACAGCAGCTGCTTTAGTCACCCAAACAGCAACACCTGCTCACATCGAGGTGTAAACTGTGTGGGCTGCAGGCCTCCGCGTGTCCAAGGCAGCGGCAGGTCCTGACATGATGAAGACACACAGGTGACGTCTGTGCTGTCTGTAAGCTGCTGAAACTCTTGATGCTCGCACAGTTTCACAATATCAGCTAGAAGTGGATCCATGAAACTACAATAAGTCTCAACAGCAGCAGACGATGGAGATATGATCAGGAAATTTAGTTTAACAACGGAGGTGGGAGTTGATTTGATAAAACAGTTTGACCCCAAAAACCTAAATGAATCTCAGAAATCCTGTTGGCTTGTAAAGACCTTGCAGTTTTGGAAATAGTAGAATAAAAACAAACTCAGCCACTGATTCTGCTCCTTGGATTGACATGACTGTGAAGATTTTACTTCTATTTTACAGCTGCAGTGAAATTCAGTTGACCGTAATACGCCACTAACGTAGAAATACTTGAATGTCAATACTAAGCATCCGGTTGTGTCCAGGGAAATAGTATTACACTAAGCTTTGCAATTCTCCAGATAGCACTTTGAAACTGGTCATTGTATTATTGTCTTCTATGGCACTTTAACACCATGCGGCTCTGTTAATTTGGTCCTGACCAGGGGATATAATTAGATTTTCTTCTTTTAGGATTCCCTAGAGTCCTATAATCCTCATAGAATTGTGACAACCAGAAATACAAGTTTATTTTTCTACCTCTGTGCTCAAAAAGAAGGACGGAAATGTGGAAATACAAACCAAAGGGACAAATAAAAAACACCTCCAGACTGAAATGTTGCTTTCAATACTGCTGCAGTTACAGTGGAAGACTGACCTCATCTTTCTTGTCTGCTAAAAAACATTGTAGTCATGTATGGATTAAACTCTTCTAAAAGGTGACATCACTTGGAATTTGCGCTGAGTCGTGATGGATTACGTGTAATCAGGATTTAGCGAAACATTATAGTAACTCCAGATTACATTTGAAAAGATGTAATCAAGATTATAGCAACATTGATCAGGATTACTTGATAACATCTTGATTACGTATTTATGATCACCAATGATCACCAATGCTATTACCTCATTAAAAGTGCGTCTGACATACTGGATTTCTTAGACAAGCGCAGAGGGAGATAAAGAACGTGTCCAGATGGAGGTTTCGAGCAGCAGCCTCCGTTCCTGGTAATCTAAAACTGTGCAAACCAAGAACATCTACTATACTTTGAAGTAACTCCTTTCAGGGTGCCAGTTTGGGAAATAGTGAACAGTTTATGGATAATGGAGTTTTTATTTATTCTGCAAATGGAAGATCGTGAGTAAGTGCTCTTCTTGTGTTACAAAAGCAAAGTCATCCTTGTGGCCCTTAATTTAAAAACAGCATTATCCAAAACCTACACAAAAGAAAGAAAAAAAAAAACAGCGTGCTGCATGTTGTAGAGTGTATTTTGTGCCAGTTTTGTTTTTGCATGCCGAAAATGCAAAATACATTTAATTTCAACTGAAAATGTATTGACATGTGTGGAACTCACATTTAGTCTGAGATCCAGTATTGTCAGTGTTTGATCTTGTAGTAATCCAAAAGTATTCAGATGAGCTTGATTGTTTTTCTTGAATCCAGTGGACTACTACTGCAATTTGTAACCGACCACATTTCATAGTAATCTGACCCAACCTTTCTAGTAAGTGCGGGTGTAGCTGTGTGTCTCACATGGCAGCCTGAGTCACTGTACGTCTTCAAGTTGATGAGGAACAAGAACCATTACAACGTCGTGTTACCACTTTGCTGGCTTGCGGTCACTAATGCAACACTAGAGTTGTAGAAAAGCAGCGAATATGACACCAGCGAGGATGTAATGAGAAAAAAAAAACAAGGGAGCGTGGCTATGATTACATGTGTGAAACATCACATTTGCAAGTCAGTTTGCCTTTATTTGTGTAGTTTTAATGAATGGAAAAAAAATCAAGGAGTAACACAAAAACTCAAATATTCATTCACACTGATGTTGGTCTTTTGAGATAAAGAGTTCACTCAAAACTTTGTTCACTTCTTCAAGACTCCTCTTGGCTGAACATCCACAGTGAGCTCCTCTTCTTTCACCTGTCTGTAAGTCTTTGAGTCCTCTCTGGATGAAATATCACGAAGATTAACTCTACATTTAAGCCAGAGTGGTGATTAGTGGCGGATCACCTCAGCAGTGAGAAGTTAGTCCAGGTTTGGACTCATGTTTGTATTAGTACTCCCACAGTGCTGAGCTGCTCAGGCTGAGTCCGTCTCCCTTCAGCGTCCCTCCCTGGTCACCACGCAGGTATTTGCCGTTCTTGCCCCGGATGGCGAGGCGACCGTGCTCCAGGAGCTCCAGACTGAAATCCTCCGGGGCCTCGCCGTCCGAACACACCAGCCCAGCGCTGTTCACGTACCAGAACCGTCCATCCACACCTGCTCAGTGAAGGACAACCAAATGAGAGGTCAGAAGCACAAAGCAGGAAACTAATCAACGTTTGTGTGTTTGAGCTCGAGCGTCCTGACCTTTGATATTGTAAGCCCCGTTGCTGAACTCCAGGGTGAAGATGTCGTAGACGGATCTACTGGCGTCGAGCGTGTTGGAGTTCTTGTGGTGGCAGATGAATCCATTCAGTCCTCTCAGGATCAGCATGGGCCGGTTGATCAGTTTTAAAGTGAGCTGCTCGTCCTCACCTGGCGAAAGTCAGCAGAAGCAACACAAGAGAGGTTAGAGTCTGGGATTTTTTAAAGGAAATTTAGATCCATTAGTAGAAGACTGAAAAGAGGAGAACAAACAAAACCTAAAAGTGTCTCCTACCTATGGAATCACTGACAGCAAGTAACTGTCCGTTCTTCTTGGTGCAGATGTATTTGTCATTGTTAGCTTTTAGTGCCACCTTGTGGCCAAGCCACTCCACTGAAAACATGGTGCTTGCTGACCTGTGGGAGAGAAGAGTTTTCTTTCAGAACGCTTGAAAATACTGTTGGAACATGCCGAGTTAGAGGTCATCTAAGACAGACTGGAGTTTCTGATGAAGGTTGGCAACATATGTTGAAAGGGTTTCTGTCTCTACTCAAAATAGTAATTTATCTGTATACTACGTCGCTCGCCATCTCATGCATGCAGGCTGCTATTCTTTTATATTCAGTCACTTTCTGTTATCACTAGATGGTAGCATGGGCTGCATGATTGGCTCACATCTTCTTGTATCCTTGACAACGTGAGCATTATTTCTTTATTGAATATAACCTATGAGAGCATTTCTATTTCAACAGTGAGACAAAAACATCACTTGATGTCATGTTTTAGCCCAGGATTCTGTAGTAGTGCCAAATATTTCCTTCTGTAAACTCATATCAGGAATATTCCATCACAAATCATCAGGACTCTTCTGCTCGACCATCGCTAGTTTGCCTGAAACGTTTTGTTTTTATCCTAAACTATGGATATTTACAGTGGTATCTGTGAAATTTTACATTTAAATATTAAGTACTTGGCAAGATTTTATTATATTTTTTCAAATTGCCTGTCTACCTACTTCTAACACATTTTTGTGAAATTTGAGTTTATGATTTTATGACAATATCTCAGGAACAATTAGGATAAAAGCCTAAAATTTCACTGTTATTTCTCATCATACCATTGATTCAGAATCGACAGTATGAGACAAGAAGAACAAATAATCTCTGATGATTGCTGAGTTGAAACATGAAAAAAATATTGAAGCTGTCATGAAAAGTCTCATTTTTGAGCACACATGAGGGAGAAATGGTAAAAGTGGTCCTGAAGACAATTAAAGAAAAATAAAAACATTTTAGAAAACATTTGATATATCAATCTGAAACTAAATTAAACATATTTATACCTATCCATAATTTATACTTTGAAAATTTCTGGCAAACCAGAGTTGCTCGAGCATAAACTGTTCTAAATATTTGATGATTTGAGACAGAAAGATCCACCTGTAATATAGACTGTATGGTGACAGTTGCTAATGACGACTGTATTCACTTTTACTCTGTGCAGCTGATGTAACAGCATCCACTCACACTTCTGTGGCAGTAGTCTGGACGCCTCCGTGAGCCACCAGAGCCCAGTAGTTGCCTTGGCTGGTGCGGAACGTGCACTTCTTGGTTTCCTTGTCAATCTCCATCTGAAACGTCTCCATGTCCGTCTCATCTTCCTGATTGGCTGCGAGGCTCACTCCTGGGAGGGGCGTAGTAAACACATGCTGTCATTAATACTTTAATAGCATGAAAACTGACGACTGTCTAGTGTTGGAGAAACAATAAGATTAGAGTACAGAGCGACGTTTAATCAGTCAGCGGCGAAATGAGTGTTCATAATGTAAGTGTGATTGTGGAGAATCCTCTGTGCACAACTCAAAATGATGCACAGAACTGAACTTAAAGCCAAATTCAGCAAAGTGACACAGCAGCTTGCTAATTAAGTTGTATTGATTTGTTTAGCTTGGCCTCGAGATGAAAGATTCGGTAATTACGTCTGATCCCGTTATTTTTAAGTGTCTTAAACTGCACTCTTGATCTGACGTGCCAAGCTGGCATACATCTCCCTGAGGGCAGATACATTTTCACTGATAGTAGTTCTGATTGCATTTATGCACAGAATGTGTAGGAAATGTGAAAGAAATCTGCAATTTGCATCAATGCAGGAAAAGCTTATCGAAAGCACATTTCTCACAGTTATTGTTATCTCATCACGAAACTCTGTGTCAACTACAGAGACCACTTAACACCCAAACGAAAATCACACCTTTACCTGACAAATGTTTTATAGAAACCTCTTAGAAACCAATTACATGAAACAGAAACTAGCACAGGCAAACAATCACAGTGGCAATAAGCAGAAGGGAAAACAATTGTTTGCCACACCACCAAAAGACAGATTGCAGAGGGCTAAACACTAAATTCGATGCCTCCCAGAGTATCCCCAATGCATTTCTTAAGCCTTCAACATCACTAATCTGCATGCATCTTTCTTTTTATTTGCCCATCATTCTCCATCTTCCCTTCCCCCATCTCTGCCTCCAGACCCCTGACCCCCCTGAAGCCCCGCCTCCTGCCATTACCCCACCTTCAGCCCCGTCGATCTGCCCTCTGCACAGTGGGTCTCTGATATAATCAGCTTTCGAGTGCTACTCATCAAATCCCTCAATCCCCTCAATAAAAGAATAAAGGAGAAACAGGAAGAGACGGGGGGATTTTATGGTCCACACTTGGCAGGATGTACAGATAATTACCAACTGCTCTTAAACCTCAAGCTTAAGGAATCATGGATGATCAAACATATGGAGAACACGCTAAAATGTGTGAAATGTATCTGCGTTAACTGACGATTTTGTACTCGCAAGGACGTTCAGTATTCTCATGTTGAGAGAAACACACAAACTCCAGAGGACAAGAATCACCTTAAACATATCAAGAAAACTATATAGTTTGATGGTAACCTTAAGATGATCTTAGAGGTGCAGAAACTTTTTGTAAAGAATGTTGTCCTCTGAAACTATGCTATATATAATGCATAAGAGTCAGTAATACTGCCTTTAAATGGAACTAGTGAGCTCTTAATTATGACGTGAATTCGTGTGCACCAAATAATTGGCATTTAAGGGGTAACATTGGGTGTAGGTTATAAGAACATTAGTGCTAGTAAGTGACAACATGGCTAATGAGCAGGGAACATAATGTTGGAAATTCAAAGGCATAATGAAAAGATTTACAACTAAAACTACAATAGATAAACTTACAATGTACTAAAAACTACACTTCCATGGCCATTTTTGAAAATGTCAGCAAACAAGTCAAAGGTAGTCTGACATGGCCAGACTGTTCTATAACACAGAGCTGTGTAGAATGGTCTGGCTGCACTTTATCACCATTCTGCTATAGGAGGACAACGCTCTGGTGTGTATTTCTTCAAACTAATCACAATCATCTTGGTCGGGATGAAGAACAGCACGAACGAACGTGCTGTTTACTCAAAACAGTGACAGGGAAGCTGTTTTGGTGGAACATTAACATGCAGGGAGGTGAGCACTCCCATTAAAATGGATAATTCACCAGAAAAACCAGGGCTTCTAAGGACATGACTCAAATCTTGGCCTGTCTGCAGGTTGTTGTTGTTGTTTCCTGTAGTGAAGGAGAAACTGAAACTAGTAACACATAGTAAGGGAGGAGAAAGGCGCATGAACTACGTGTCCAGTTACAGGCTTATACCCACAGTCGACATCTTGTATGTCAGAATAAAGAATGGGACATTTATATGGACACAGTAAATACGACCCCATTTGAAGGCAGCATAGGTCAAACAGAAACTAGACAAGTTGTCCGAGCAGTGTCTGTGATGCTAATGCTAACATGAGAATTCTAACACAATTGCTTGCATCCATCCATCCATCCATCCATCCATCCATCCATCCATTATCTTGCATATATGAATTAGTCTTTAACCCTAAATAATCGAACTAAATGAACCATTCTAAATCAACATTGTCACTGACTGACTTAGTAGATTTTGAGCAGTTTTAGTCCATTCACGTCATTTACTTGTTAAAAGTCACTATAAAGACATTATAATTAAATGTGGTGGTACAACATTAGCAGCTGCTAAGAACCCTACAGACAGGCTAAACATGTTCTTCAGAATTTAAAACAGTCAACTGACATTTTTCCACTTTTGGGGCAAAGTGGCACCAAACTTTTTACAAATGGCCCCAAAATTCGCCCTGTAAGCTTTTTTGGTACCATTGCAGTGTAGGATCTGAAGGCTTTGACTGCAACATTAAATGATAGTGTGCCAAAACAATGACAAATAGTAGGTACTAGAAGTAACCCCAGTTCTATGAGTACATCGGAAACAGAACAATGGACATTTGTGATGTTAGCCTTAATTCTGATTTGAAGATAGAGATGTTTGAGAGAAGACTGCTACTCCACGTGGACATCGAGAGGGTAGAAAAATGACACTTGTTCTCCTCTCTAGGTTTAACCAGCAAGTGTTTTGTCTTTCCTAGTTTAACCGATCAGCTTCAAGACCCACACAGCAGTTTTTAAGGGCCAATCAAAAGTGCTTACCCAAGAGTAGGTACTTATTCTCTCCTGAAAACAGTCCTGAAAGTGGCTCTGCGGGGGCAGTTCCACAGAGGGTCAGGTTGCCCTAAAATGGCCCCCAAGTTGCTGCAGTAGAAAACAACCTACTGCCAAACATTGCGGTACTATGGACTGTGCTTTCTGTTCACTTATCTTTGAATGCACTATATCGTTTGAACTGTGAGCAAACCACACAATCAGCACCTGGGAATCTTTAAACTGTACTGAATGAAGCTATTCAAATCAACATTATTAGTAAAGTAATTAGTAATTGTCACACATAACTCTCACAATGACAACCCAGAGTGTTTTGATTTGTTTGTTGTGTTCTCATCTCATCACAGTTTAGTGTATTAGCATGCTGACACTTGCTGGTTATCACTAAACAGAGTGCAGCTAAGGCTGATGGTAGTCTCAGTATCCACCAGTGATGGAATACACTTACTCAAGTATTGCACTTAAGTACACATTTCAGGTACTTTACTTGAGTATTTTCATTCTATACAACTTTGTACTTGTACTTTTCTACATCCCGCAGACAAATACGGCACGTTTTACTCCACTACATTTGTCTGAAAGCTTCAGTTACTGGTTACTTTTCAAATTACGCTTTTTTTATATCCTTTCAATCCAGTGAAAACCACAAATCTCCACATGTGGTGATTTTGAATGCTTGTGATAAACTGAAGGATTAGGTGTTCCTTTATGGGTTTAGATAATTCTCCTACTTCTTAAGCTAAATAAACTTTTCATTAATCCCCCTGATTTTGTTAGAAAATGCACAAATGCCACAGAAACGGGAATATTTTTTCTGGGCTCATGAAAAGTCGACTTTTTAGAGACGGATTCTTCCAGCACAGCAGCACTACAAACATAATATGATTTTACAGAAAAAGGACGCATTGCTGTAGATTAAACTACCCAACAGCAGCTCAGTCTTAAACATCAACACCAGTAAAAAAGTAAGATGCACATTAATGCAGCACTTATATTGTTCCAGAAACAATATGAGTAAAACACTGACGGGGACCATTTCACTCCACAGTGAGTGCTTTTAGTCTTGATACCTTAAGTAGGCTATAATTTGTTGATAATACTCACATACTTTTACTTATAGTGGAGCATTTTCAAAGTGTGGTATTAGTAGCTTTACTTAATTGAAGGATCTGAATACCTCTTCCAGCAAGGTTATGGGAAAATACATATTGAACCTGAGGACAGATGCCATTGATGATTTTCATGGAATAAATAAACCTGAACAGAATGAACCTGAATCACTGAATCAAGTGGTTTAAGGTTGATGTATGTATATAAATAACAGATGCATAATTCAGTACAAATGCATGTGCACATACCAGTCTGAAGGACCTGGTGGAGAAAAAAATAATAAATTAAGGGAGAAAAAATAATTTCACTATAAATTTTTATACCGGTGTTCCAGCCTGTATCCTGTGGTTTATGACGATGTAAATCCTATCTGTTTTAATATTCTTTTGGGCCATTTTTGCTTCTTTTTTTTTTTGCTTTTGAAATCTGTAGAAATAAATTGGAGGAGTGAGAAAAGGGGATGACACGCGACAAAGATGTCATGGTTACTGAGCTACGGGGATGCTTTAAAACCATCTTATTCACACCCGATAAACTAGGTATCATGAGGTCTTACAACTGGTTAAATTATCATTGATCTTAAGTGCATTTGAAGCATAAATTTAAGCCCCTCGACTCCGCCGCTATGCCTGGGGGCCTATCACTCCCATTCTCTCTCATCCCGACTCAATGTCATGCTTTGTCTACCTATTCCATGTGTCCATTTCACACTAATTCAACCCAGAAATGATCCTCAGACAGGGCTCAGCTGGGACTTCACAGCCGCTATCTGATAGATGAGAAAGGAGGAGACAGAGGAAGGAGAGAAGGATGGAGGGAGAGAAAGAAACAGAGGACGGGGGGGGGAGGAAAGAGATTGGATACGCTGAAATCCAAGCCAGCAATCTGAGGATATCAATAGCTGTGTTGATGACCATCTTTGACACACCCCTTGGTCAAGCATGAGCACTAAGATGTTGTCATCGCATCCATGATCGCTGGTAAACGACGGGCACAGTATCACGCTCCCTGGTGCATTTGGACAGGTAGCTTCAACAGTGTCTCATTTTGGATCAGACCCCAGATCCAGCTCCTCTTCCTGATGCTGTCCAACCTCCAGCCTGCAAGTGGAGCAGGCCTAACTAATCCATCAACGATAGATGGCTCTGACATCAATTTTTAATGGTAAGCCAATGCCACTATCCCTGTGTCCCTTATTTTCTCCTTTCTCCCAATCCTTCACAACTGCATTTTCTACTGTTTGTTTTGTTTACTTCATTCATTCGTTTCCACGTATCTCTCCCTGTGCTGCTCATGTATGGATGTAGTATGTGTGTGTTTGTGTATCTATGTGTGTGCATGCGTGCTAATGGAAAGTTTGTGTCTTTGGACTATCATCTCTTTTTCACATTCAGGGCAGAGTGGACCACTTAGACCCGAGGAACACAGGAAGGTGATGAGAGACATGATAACGGATCTGCATGACATGCTGAGACACACACACACACTTGCAGGCAATAACATACAAGTCACTTTTCATTTCATGCCTGTCTACAAAACTTTACACACTTTTAAATCTAAATTCATGCTCTGCCTCATAACAGCTAACCGTATTTTTTTTTACTGCACTTGCACCGCGCTAAATGAAGCCCAAACAACGGTGCTAATTTATGAGGCACAGATGACATTAGGGAGGATGAAGAGCCCACCTGTCTCCACTCATACTCCTGTAGTCCTTTGGGAGTCATCCTACAGCTGTATCCTCCCTTCTCTGCTTTCCACTCTCCCCTTCCTCCCCTTAATTCATCGTGTTGAACCCAGAAGTAACAAGGTCTGTTTACCCAAGTATTGCAATTCTGAAGCATTTCCGCTTAAGGATTTTTGCATTTTTTTTTCCATTTTTACTCTTCAATCTTTACCCAAGATGTAGGTTTTTATTTTTATTTTTTGCATTAATTGTAAATTGTCATCAATTATTTTTCAAGTCTTTAAAGTGACGTAATCAGAAGTTCCTCGAAAGCTGCGCCACAAGTCACCGATTATCTTGCATTTCCATTTAACAAGAGACATTTAGCAAGTGATGATTGACCTGCTGTCTTTGTTTTTTAAGTCAGAATGCAAATGTTTGGTTCCTACATACCTCAGTTTCTTAAAAATTAAAAAGCTGATTTGACTCATTTAAAGTCTCCTTGCTTTAACTAAAACAGGAGGCCAAAAAATATGATCACAGCTAATATATTCTTATGTCTTGATGTGAACTTTCACAGTGACTCGCAGTTTTGTTGCGAAAAGCTCTCCCTTTGCCCGTGTTTCCTTGATTTTCAGTAGCACATAAGCGCTGACTGAAGTTGAGGTTAGCAGGTTACATTAGCGGGTTAGAGCGGACTCGGTGGGGCAGAAGTTTTGGCCGCAGGTAAAAGGCAGCTTGGGTTTCTGAAAGCAGACTCCCCCTCGCCTTCCAGGAACAGGGGCCAACTTCATCAATAATTCAACACACCTCACCACTCGCCGTAGCAGGACGGTATGGTTGTGAGTGGGCGAGTGTCTCGGAGAAAGAAAAAGCTTTTGTTTGCAGAGAACAAATGTAGGAAGGGGAAAAAAAGAGAATGGAAGAAAGCATGCTGCAAGAATTCCTCTGCGTGTGAGAGCAAATACATGCATACGATATGGTGCAGTGCTATATGTGTGTTTCATGCTCAACCTTATTTCTCCTTTTCCTTCAGCCAATCAGTTTACAGTGCTCCCAGTAGTTTGGTTCCTGCCTGCAGCCCCCACTGCTAACCAGGAACAATGAGCAAGGAGAGATTCAGTTACAGCACCCAGGGTTGAAGTAACTTGACCCTGCAGACAAGAATCTGCAGCCTGTGGATGGCTGTCATGGCCAAGTATGCTGACAAGCACTGTTGGTGTATGCTAATCTACCCCAAATCCAGTTTCAAATCAGGCCAGCAAACCCTTTCAACCATCAGCAACTGAAACTCTATGCAGGTCCTTCTAGTGCACCTCTGGTTAGATGCAATGTGACACTCACAATTACAATTTTTGTAGGTTTTACACTGATCAAAGAAATTCAACCTTGTTTTTGAGAAGAAATTACTTCAATGTGGAGTGTAATCCATCAGTACAGTAGTGTAGTGCCGTGCCTGCGTGCTGATCAAATAACCCCCTCCAACAGCCCTATCACAAGACTGAGGAGTAAATACATAATACAGTATCAACAGAGCATTACTGTACAGCATATTGGTTACAAGCAGCTGTTATAGTAAGCCCAAGGGGCAAAAGTGTAGAGTGTTAACAGCATTACCCAACAAAGCCAGGAGGTACGGTTGAGAGGGAATGAATGGGGGATTTTCTAAAATGATAGATTATTTGCTAAAAGAAAAGGAAAACAATTCCCCTTTTCCTTGGACCTTTTCTCTTTTATATTTACCGCATTTTATGATAAGGTCTCTGCTATTTAGGGAATTCAACACCTTCTCTGACAACATTTAAAGTAATTCATGAAAAACTGATTCTAAATCGTTTCTGAGATATCTACTTTTGTAGGTTTTCCCAACACGGACGCACAATGAATCTGTTACTTGAATAAAATCACTCACAAGTGTAACACTTAATACCAACAGTGGACTAAACTAAATCAATTACAGCTCGAAAGCAAATGGAATATTCGTCTCAGGTCTCCCAGATGGGGCTGATAGTCTCCCATATCAGCCTCATCTATCTTGTTTTCCTGGAGAGATGCAGCAATCCACTGTGATGTCGATGCATGTTGATGTGCAGACTACATTACCCATAATTACCATGCATCCCTTATCAGCTGTCAATTTCTGCTTCATTATGTATGTGTGCAGGTCAGTGTGTGTCAGCAAAAGCTCGTGTGACCACCCTCAATGGCACCAAAGCTTGACCTTCGTCAATTTAATCATACATTTGGGATTCTGTGTAAGACTTTAAGGAAACTAGCGAGCTGCCAGAGGGGCAGCTTGTGCATGAATGCAAGGATTCAGGGTAAAATCAGATTTGCAAGTATATACTGTCCCGTTAATGTGTCTGTGTTTTCCTACCTTGTCTTATGGAGACATATCGCCCGTTGGCTGCTATCAGAACCACTTGTGGGTGGCTCTCCTCCAGGTCAAACAGTTCATCTTTGCCTGGCTTGGAGCACCGTCCAGACCTCAGGGTCCCCGTAGGCCCCATGGGGGACAAATACTTCCCTTCACAGTCTTTGAAGGCCAACTTCCCACACTTCAGCTCCAAGGTGTACGCCGTGGCCCTCCCATTCTGCATCACAAGCTTTCCGTCATTGCTGAGGAAGCGGCTGTCACAGGTCTTTAGGCAGTACTTCCCGTCCAGGTAGACAAGTGTCAGGAGTGCTGCCACCCCCCAGGGAATGTTCAGGTCCACAGCGATTTCCCCGTCCTCCATGGAGAGATGGGCGTAACGCTTACGGGCCACAGACAGCAGGTTGGCTTGCGGATGCAGAGCCAGGTGCACTGCCCACAGCTCGGCATCTGTGATCAGCTGGGCGAAGCAGGACAGGTAGTCCCGAGAGCCACCGAAGAAACGGAGGTACTGCTCAGACTGCAGGGCCCAGCGGCCGTCTGACTGAGCCACGATGAGGAAGCGGCAGTCTGAATTGTGGCCGTCTGCCTCACAGGTGACTTTGCCATCCTTGTCAGAGGCCAGATAGCGTCCCAGGTGACTGCGCAGATAGACCACCTGGGTGTCTTGGGAATCCTGCTCGAGAGTCCATATCTGCTTCTTCTTTAGGCTGGGAGCTGAGGCATTCACCTGAGAATCAAGAGAGGTAGACACTCTAAAAATCTGGCGTACAACAAACCCGACAGTTTCATGTCATACTGTGGCCCTGTACAGATCCATAGGCACCACCACTACAGTCATGCACAAAGTATGTTACAGTTCGTCTTTCATATTGACTGGCATTTTCTTACCTTGAAGCCAAAGGTCTCAGCAGTGAGGTAGCGACCCTCATGATTTATTAGACCAAACTGCAACTTCAAAGGACGGTTCCCATTAGCGGGCATCTTCACCTGTGGATTTGAGGGGGTGAGAGAGAGAAGGAGAACAAGGGTTGAGACAGGGAAGAGAGAAACAGAGAGGTAACTAATAGTGACAGGAGATTGAGAAGTGACAGGCATGCTTAAAAAAAAAAAAGGGGGCAATGGTGGTTTTTAAAGAGGCAAAGAGTAAGGAAAGAGGTGATGTCATGGGGAATGATGAAATGCAAAAGTTGTAAAGGCAGGAAATCAATTCATTAAGGTACAGTATATAAAGCACTCCCAAGACCACAGATTCCTTCCCCCGCCCATGGCTTCATTATACATTTTTCCAGCCACAGCGTCCTAATTTACTTACTGTGGTTTTGTGGCTTCCCCTCTGCAGTTCCTGCGGCTCTAATTCCAGCTCCCAGATTTAAGAGGCTTCTTTCACCAAGCGTCCTTGTGTAATTCTTTCTCTTTTCCTTCTACTCTAACTGGCTCTCACGTTCTGTTGATTGGGTCTCCCAGCTCGCCTCCACCACTTCTACTATTCTCCCTAATCACGTTGGAGGCAGCAAAGACTTGAGTCAACCTTGATCTCTCTTCAGTCCGGTGTCAACCTCTCTTTCTCTGTAGACTAATTTTGCTCTGGACTGCTTATCTCCGCTTCTGCAGCCTCCCCTCTCTCTCCTGTTGAACGCTGCTCCCTCGTCCAGCCTCACTCCTGTTCTTGCATGACTTGTTATTCACCCAGAAGGCTCAATCACTCGGTCACCCCCTGACTACACTTCTCCGGGGTTTTGTGTTTGCCCCTATCTTTGCATCAATCACATCAAATGCTCTGACCTCCTTCTTCACTTTCCTTGAAGTCCAGGTTCCTCGTTTGTCAGACACAAGTTTGATCAGTGAAGGAGAACATCCTCGGTGGTCCTACAAATTTTATGGTAGTGCACTGAAGGACACCTTCACTCTTTCCCTAAACATAAGCCGTCCATCACAACTGAACTCTGCAACAAAAGGTGCTCGCCTCTGTAATCTTAAGCCTCCCTCTGTCGCTTTTTCCTCCCATCCTCTCCTTCTCTCTCGCTGCCTTTCTCTAACCTGCCATGTGTGTAATCCTGCCTTTCGCTGCCTCTGCACCTTATTCTGAGCTCCGCACTTCACCTCTTTCTGTGACACATAAAGAGAAGTAAGTAGAAACAATGCGCAAATATACACACACGGCGCCGGGTAACCAGAGCGCTCCCTGTGCCTTTGAGGTAGTTGCCTGAGTGCGGCTCCCCTTACCTGCTCATGCCGGGGTTTAGTTACACACCTTCTCTGATTGCAAGCTCTCTGGGTCAGTCCTAATGGGAGTCGTGTCTGAGAGGCAGAAAGGCTTTACATCTGAATTTAGGAAAGGAGATGGCGGGTGTTATCAAGGAAACAATAACAAGCTAATCAACATATGGGCTTCTGAATGAATGAGTGTGTGTAGCAGGTGAGCCTGCATGTGCGTGTGTGTAATCAAGCTTGCCAATCAGCCTATTATAAGTCTTCTTTGCGAAGTAAACAGACGTTTCAGTTCCTGAATCCATCTAATCCTCAACCCAATCATCCCAACCTGGCTAATCTACCGGCACTACCCCCCTCCACACACAAACACACACACACACACACACACAAACACACACAGACCCTCTTCTGCTCGTCAATAGCTATAAACATACACACAGACTCACTGACCCACAGCAACATACGTGTCAGCGCCGCACACACAAACACACTCATGCACAAAGGTCAGAGGACGGTCTCAGGGTTCAGAGTAAACACCACCCACCCAAAAGATTTACTCCCCCGACCCAGACTTGAACTGCCTTACGCAAAATGGAACGAACAATGCGGCGTCGCACACAAATTCACACAACACAGACACTAAATGCTGGAACTGCTCCTTGTGACGACAAAAGGTGCAAAACAGGAAGTGCAACAATGGTTTAGAATTGTAGATTTTTTGCAGTTTAAGAAAACTCACTGACTAAACAGGGACCACAACGACAAAATGGAAAACACCACAAAGGTCTACAATGTTGGGTATCTCATATTCTTTTAAAACATTCTTCTTAAAAAGTATTTGTAATTTTTGTCACCCTTCTTTTTTATTAGTAGAAATCACTTTACTAACATTTTTATTGCTATAATTATTTTTTATTTTTAGTCATGTTTTATTTATTGCTGCATAAATGAAAAAAATATTTGGATCCACGTGTAATTTATTTAGATAATTCACACATCATTCATGTTTTTCATTCCAAAAGTGAAACATCTGAAGGTCTTTCCTGACTGTACACGAATATAAACACATTTTATGACTGTAAGGGACTGAACGCTGGATATCAACAGTGAAAAACTGAACCGATATGGAAATCTTAAAGATAATAACTTTAACTTGATGCTATTAAATATATGTCACATTTTTTAATAATGGCCCAATGATAATCAAAATCTAATTAAAACATTTACCATTGAGTGACAAACAACTGCCTTCACATCAGGGCTGCAGAGACTTAGATTAAGTGTTCTAAATATAAGGAGAACTTTTAATTACACTTTAATTAAAAGCCACATTAAAGCAATTTTGCACTGGTTATATGGTTATATAACATTCACGCAGCTACTAGTATATTAACAGTATTAAGTAGTAGTTGTCAAAGTAGTAATAAATCACTATAAAATAACAATAACTGCAATTTTTCTTCATGTTTTTATTAACTATTGCTATGACATAAATTAAAAATAAAATAACCCACTAATAAAGTTGAAAGATATAGAAACTATAGACAACACACAGAGCTCTGCTGCTTAACCTACAGAGGGCATCCCTGTTCTACACACAGGAGGTCCTGCAAAGTCATTTTCAATATCTGAGAGTTTTAAGTTTTCACTCAACGACGAACAATTCAAACTAAGGCATTAAGGGGAAATTCAAAAGCAATAGCAGGGCAAATATGTTTGCAGTTTCGCACCTACTTTATGAACTCTAGCTGCCCAAAAGCAATTGAAAACTCATCCAGCGTCGTCGTCTTATACGCACTTAATGATGTGGATGAAATCACTTCTTATAAAACGTTCACACCGATCTCCTGTCGGTGAGAGGAGCTGCAGCCTGCATGTGTGTGTGTGTGTGAAATTCATTCTGGGAGCCTTCTTATCTTAAAAATAACAGAAACAAACTGGAAATCACATCTTTGCATTTGCATGTTCGCCTTCTTTCTTTCTTGTAGTCAACTACAAATTCCCAAACAGGCACTTAAAACATTGTAAGAAAAAAAAAGAAGGAGATGATGGGAGGTGGAGACAGACACACTGCTCCACAAATCAAAAAAAAGTCATACACTGTTATTGTTATCAGAGCTATTATTTTCATTACTATCACTATTATCACTATTACTGTACTTCCTCCTCATATGTATCCTATCCCACGCATCATTAGCTCACTCTCTGCGGCCCCTGGGGGCTGCGTCATCGTCTGCTGATGTGCCGCCACTCCTGCTGCTGTCGGCACGGTGACGCCTGTCGATAGCCAACCAGATGTTTTATTTATTTTTTTCTTCTTCTTCTATTTTTTTTTCTTTCTTTTCTTTCCTCCTCCCCCCCTCTACCCCTTGTTCTGGGACAGCGGCTGTGCCAGGTTCACCGTGGCAACCGTGGGATGGTGCTTTAGAAGCCATTACAGCGATCCTCTGATGACACTCAAATAGCTATCATTACACCTCCTCCAAGGAGACACAGAGGAGGGGAGGGAGGGAGATGAGGCAGGGAAGGAGGGATAGATGGGAGGAGGCGAGGCTAGGAGGGAAGGAGAGAGGTGCAAGAGAGAGAGAGAGAGGGGGGAAAGAAAGGGAAGCAGCCAAACGGTGGGAGACGGGTTAAGGGTGCTGCGAGACAGAGGGAGAATCGGCAAATTACACAGGCAGACATGGATGGGAAGAGTTACAGATATATAAGGTGCATGGAAAAATGGAAGAGAGGGAAAGGAGTGATGGAGAAAGAGAGAATGGGGAATTCAAAATGACCGTTTCTGAGTTAACAGCCTCCAGCCTTTTTCTACCCTATTAAGTTCTATTCTGCCATTACTTGGGACTGCGGGGTGCTGCCTCGTACCCCACAGTGTCCTACAGACGCCCCCTCCCACACACATATGCCCACACAGTCCCCCTTCCACACTCTTCCTCAGTTTTCTCCTCCAGTCACCCCCATCTCCTCCGTTTTTTTTTCCCCTCCCTCTAAGTCTTTCTCTCCCCCTCCTCTTCCTCTCTCTCAGTTCAATTCCAGAGGTTGTGAACTGAATGAAAGAGAGATCAGCTGGATCAATCTTTGAGTCCACTGGTTGTCATTGTTGTTGCTTCTTGCAAAAGCACGCCGAAACAAGATGTTTTTTTTTTTCTTCCTGCTATTGTGCTTTGTTCGCTTCTTTGCCTGTTTCCTCTTCTCTTCCCAAACGCATTATGAGTCTGTTTCAGCGCAAATCGATTCGCGTCAAGACTTAATTTTCTACTTAACACTTCGAAATATGCATGAAACCGAACTGAAGCCAAACTATGTCACGTTTTCTGAGTACTTTCTGTCTGTTTTGTCAAAAGTGAGGCTTAAAAGCAGCTGCAGTGGAAAAAGAAGTCCAGCATTTGGCCACAACATTAAAGCCACTGACAGGTGAAATGAATGACATTGATCATCTGGTTACGATGCAGCGTTCTGCTGGGAAACATTTGGTCCTGGCATTCGTGTGGATGTTACTTTGAAATGCACCACCTCCCAAAACATTGTTTCAGACTGAGCACCTGCCCTTATAGCAACAACACACCCCCAGGATCAGCGTGAGAAGCACGACCAAGAGCCAAGGGTGTTGATCCAGCCTCCAGATCCAAATATGATTGAGGACCCAATGGATCTGCTGCTGATGTCCCAGTGCCAGACACCATAGGACACCTCCAGAGGTCCTGTGTTCATACCCTGATGGGTCAGAGCAGCACCAACAACAGAGCAGGTAAGTGGTTTTAACGTTGTGACTGATTGTGTCAACCCTATGAAGGACATGTGACTCTACACAGATGACCTTTACTTGTTTTTACTTACATGCTGTTATCTTCTCGTGGATTTATTCTGTAATATTACAGAACATCACAACAATCTCTGGAGGCTGCATATAACTAAACCAAAAGAATCTGAATGGTAAAAACTTGTTTCTTGCAGTGACTTGTTTTTCCACAGCTCACATAACTCATCAGTACTTTAACTGTAATTGCTGTTCAATTATAATGTCAAAGTGCAAAGAAATCCTGCTCACTCTGCCAGCAAGTCCAGTGTGAAATTTGCAGCAAGTTTTTATTTGTGCAACCTGCACATTTATTCTCACACCTTGCTTTATATGAAATTATCTCTTCCCAAATTGATTCCTCTAGTTAGTGACGCACAAGTTTGTGATGAGAACAAGAAAGAAAAGTTTAGGTTTCCACTGCCAGCTCTCTTGATCAGGCAAATAAATTCACTGCACTCATTTAACACTGGAGGACATCTTTTTAACCATCAGCCTCAAAACTGACCAGCAGGTTTGCAAGGCATGTTATCTTTTCTTTTCTTTTCTTTTTTAAATTGCCCACATTACACCATTTATCAGAGCAAGAAACTGTAAAAACTAAAATATTAATCATTTTTCAACTACATTCAAACCATGTGCGATGTGCAGTTCCATCTGAAAAATATCTACAACATCTAAGCTTCAAAATTTCATTAGAATTACTTTATTCTACATCGCAAATAAAAAAAAAGCCAAAATAAATTATTTTTATCAACCAGATTCTCTTTTAAAATATCACAAACTTTTCCACTCCACAAAAAATCAGGCACTATTTGACCAAACTAGGCTAACATGCAGGCTGTGTTTAAACAAATTAAAAATGCCTATAGAAGAAAGTAAAAGAAAGGGTGGAAAACAAAATGTACTTGATCGGCAAAGTAAAAGCAGCATGACTTAGAACGGTGTACACAGGAGCAGGAGGTCAGCATGTTGTTGGACGATGCATTCAGCACGGTGAAACATCTCTAGAGTTGATCAACCTCTACAAAGATGTAAAGTGCAGATAGCTGAACATCTACAATATGTGATGCTCCCATTTTTTTCCCACAACTGGTAACACTTGTGGGCACTTTGAAAAATGTTGTAAATGTTTGTGTAGATTCTCAGTCATCCAGGTCACGGTAATCCTCACAGCTTCAGTAAAAAGCAACTGGACTTCTTTTTTTTCCTTGTTGAAGATGTTTCACCTTTTGGACGAGAGGTTCTGCAGAACTGAAGGAGCCTCTTGGTAGAGAGGTGAAACGTTTTCAAGGACTGAAAAGAGAAGTTTGGTTGCTTTTTACTGCAGCTACAAGAATATGCATGTTAATTGGACGTTTTTCCAATTTTTGTAAATTAAACAATCACAGACATAAAAATTCTGTTTTTCTTTATGATGCATAACTCTATAACTGTACAGAAGACATCTTTACTTATAACCATGACTGTGATGTTTCCATATAGGTGCAACATTTTACACTGCAGTAAAACACGAGAGTAAAAATGTGCCAGTGTTTAGAGGGTTAAAAAAGAAACCCCAAAACAATCTTGACATATCATCATATATGATGCACGCCATGTGGTGTCATTGTGCAAAAAATTAAATGCACATGTCTGCAAGTGTCTTCAATCTGCAACGAACTATATATCAACCAGCCCATAAGGACATCTAGTAAGAAAACACAGGTTTTGCTTGCTGGCAGGATCACACAACCTCACACACACCTTGACCTGCACGCTCGCGATTTCAATTCCCACAGCCACCACTGAGAGGCGGTGTCCGCCTGCTCCTCTGGCTCCTTTATGGGAACCATGCCTATATATTTTTTGGAGGTTACAAAAAAAAAAAAAAAAAAACGAAAGAGAAGATTGATGCATGGTTTGTCAGTGTTGGTGCCTGTGTGACTGCATAGCGTAGGAGGGAAGGACTGTAGTGCTATTTAAAATGGCTGCTTTTAATGTCTCTTGCTTTTTTTTTTTTTTGCTTTTTTTTTGAGGCGGGGGGAGACTTTGTAGAAACTGAAAGGCGTCAACAACACGTGAGGCGTTATCAACTGTAAAACATCAGTGCAATTAAAATGAGAGGGGCGGGGGGTGGAGAGGGTGCAGGGGGTGGTAGGGAGTGTTTCCCCCTGTTTCAATTATTTCCAGTCACCCTACCTGAGTGTGTTCCTCAGTGCAGCTCAGTGCAGCCTCTACATGGCATAACAGGAGCAGGTTTGACCCACAATTTCAGAGCCTGAATGTGTGAATGTGGGTTATACCTCACTGCTAAGCATGCACTTCTCATGTGCTTTTAATCTCATTGGTTTTCTTGCATGCTGATTTGATTATGATCAGGGCAACACACACACACACACACACACGCAGACACAGACACACACACACAGGCTTTAAAAGGCTGCAGCGCTGCTCTGGTCGCCCCATGTGCTCCAGTGCACTGTAGTATATTACCCTCGCTTTTCTTTAAATGTGTCTGAAACGAGGCTTTGAAACAGTCCGGATTAACTGATGTATCGCGTTTCTAAAAACAAACCGCCTCTGAATCATTCATTAATTCACATTTGGCTATTACAGTGCGGGTTTGTGTTTTATGGGCAGCGCGGCTCCGTCCTGTGTGGTAGGAAAGAGTTAATAACGATGGGCTAAACGTGATGAGTGAGGGGACTCTGTGAGAGACAGCCGGCCAATCAGCGTCGAGATTAACACCTCGCCGGGCTGTGATTGGCCAGCTGCGTGGTCGTTGTCGTACGGAGCTCAACACCCACGTGGGGGCACGGACCCGAAATCGAGCCTTGATTGGCTGACACCGCGCGGACAGGACCCGCCCGTGCAGAGTACCGCTGCGCTATTGGCCAATCCGCAGCAATCAGCCTCTCTCTCTTTCTCTCTCCCCCC